>NW_022589706.1:32218259-32447976 GCF_004348235.1 Phoca vitulina
CTCTCATTCTCTCTCTCTCAAATAAATAAATAAAATCTTTAAAAAAAGAAAAAAAAAAAAGAAGTCATGTTGGGTAACCTCTAAACCACAGTTATGGATTCATTCATTTATTAATCTATAATCTATTCAACAAATTGTTATTGAGTATATATTATGTCCTGGGAATACACATGCCTACACACAAACACTCACTCACTCACACACACAGACACACACACACTAGAATGTGTATAATCACTTTTGGGGAAGGAATGGGGATTCTTAGCTATTATGACAACCTGTAGCAAGAATTCTTATCCTAGAGGATAAATGTAGGCTAACAGAAGAGAATAATTAAAGCAAGGCCAGAAGTGTGAGTTTAAGTTACTCAAGCTAGGGGCAAGGGGCTTAAGGGAGTAGAGACAGAGAAGTACTTCATGTAGAAAAAAGCATATAAAGTATCTTAGGCAAAAATTATCTAGGAGGTTCCTTGAGCTTTTCTGTAGTTATTTTTATGCTAATTTCCAACTCTTGTATAGTAAAATGTATACAAAATGGAATTCAGGATATTTGCTTTAAAAGCTTTCATTTTAGGAAAATGAACTAACATTAAAATGAAGTAATTCTTTTTTTTTTTTTTAATTTTATTTATTTATTTGAGAGAGAGAATGAGAGAGAGAGAGAGCACATGAGAAGGGGGAGGGTCAGAGGGAGAAGCAGACTCCCCGCTGAGCAGGGAGCCGGATGCGGGACTCGATCCTGGGACTCGATCCTGAGACTCCAGGATCATGACCTGAGCCGAAGGCAGTTGCTTAACCAACGGAGCCACTCAGGCGCCCAAAATGAAGTAATTCTTATTTGAATTATATGTTCCAGTGGCAGATAGAAGGATTCTAATATCCTTAATTTCATCCTGTTGTTATTTAGGAGTTTTATGTGTATATATATATACATGCATTTGTTCCATTTCTTTAAAACTAAAACCAAAACACCCTTTAACATTTCCAGCCTGTATTCAGTAATGGCTATATGTTACAGCATTCTTAATTAGTTCCTCTCCCAAACTAAAATTTGAGGTAAAATTTTGTAGGCATATTGAGTTAGTAATCCTAGTTATATTCCTTTACTATGTTATACAAGCTATTTTGTCTTTAGGTGATACTCATTTAAAATTAATATTTTTCTGAGTATAAAAATACAGATATTATAGGGGCGCCTGGGTGGCTCAGTCGTTAAGCGTCTGCCTTCGGCTCAGGTCATGATCCCAGCATCCTGGGATCGAGCCCCACATCGGGCTCCCTGCTCTGCGGGAAGCCTGCTTCTCCCTCTCTCACTCCCACTGCTTGTGTTCCCTCTCTCACTGTGTCTCTCTCTGTCAAATAAATAAATAAAATCTTTAAAAAAATATATAGATATTGTAGAACACTGACATCAGGCAGAAAAGTGGAACATTTTAAATGAAAATCAAATGATGCTACCACCCAGAGACAGACATTGCTAACATTTTGGACCATACATTTACAATCTTATTATTATTATTATTTTTTGCCCTAAGCAATATGTCTACTTAAAACTGAAAATACTTAGAATATGCATGAATGTGGGGTGCCTGGGTGCCTCAGTCGTTGAGCGTCTGCCTTTGGCTCGGGTCGTGATCCCAGAGTCTTGGGATCGAGCCCTGCATCGGGCTTCCTGCTCAGCGGGGAGCCTGCTTCTCCCTCTCTCGCTCCCCCTGCTTGTGTTCCCTCTCTCGCTGTGTCTCTCTCTGTCAAATAGATAAATAAAATCTTTAAAAATAAATAAATAAATAAATAAATAAATAAATAAGTAAAGTTAGATCCACTTTAAAAAAATGCATGAATGTATTCAGGTCTTTCTAATATCCATAATATTTCTATTAATATTCCTTAGAACTGTTTTAATATCTAAATTATCAACAAATTTTATCTAAACACAAAGCTTACTCAAAAATACCTATTGCTGAATATTTAAGTAGTTTCAACTTCTTACTAATTTAAATAATGCTATCCTAAATCTCTATGTATATGAATGTTTGTGTATATATCCGATTTGTTCCTGGCAATTTCTAGAAATTTGATAGCTAGGTTAAAAATAACAAGCATTCTTGATACATATTGCCAAATTGCCCTAATGTACAAATTTATGTTTCTTTCAGTGTTTTTGTGTGTTTTCACATATTCCACAGGAATAGTCACTTATTTTTTAAAAATTCCTGCCATTATGATAGTCTTCAAAATGGATCTTTTGCTTAAATTTGAATTTCTTAGATTAAAAGAAAGACTCAATTTCATTAATTTTTATTTTTTTAAAGATTTTATTTATTTGAGAAAGAAATAGCGAGAGCAAGAGCATGAGTGGGGGTAGGGACAGAGGGAAGGGAGAGAACCCCAAGTCGACTGCACTGATCAATGAGCCTGATGTGGGGCTCACAACTCTGAGATCATGACATGAGCCAAAATCGAGTCAGACACTTAACTGAGACACCCAGGTCCTCTGAAAGACTGAATTTTAATTAACGTTTTGATGTAGAAAAGCTATGTATAATGTATAAAATGTTGAGTTTGGAAATAAGTATACACTGGTGAAACCATCACCATAGTCTATACTATAAACCTATCTAGCACCTGCAAAATTTCCTCCACCTTATTTATTATTACTATAATTTTTTTGTTACAACACTTAAGACTAACCCTCTCAGCAAATTTTTAGTATATAATACATTGTTATTAACTATAGACACTGTGCTCTACAGTAGATCTCTAAGACTTAATTTTGTATAAACAAAACTTTGTACCCATTTCTTTTTTTTTTTTTTTAAAGATTTTATTTATTTATTTGAGAGAGAGGATGAGAGGAGAGAGAGAGCACATGAGAGGGGGGAGGGTCAGAGGGAGAAGCAGACTCCCTGCTGAGCAGGGAGCCCAATGCGGGACTCGATCCCAGGACTCCAGGATCATGACCTGAGCCGAAGGCAGTCGCTTAACCAACTGAGCCACCCAGGCGCCCTGTACCCATTTCTATTATCTCCCCATTTACCCCTACGCTCAGCATCTGGCAACCCTTATTCCACTCTCTGCTACGAGTTTTACTCTTTTAGATTCCTTATATAAGTGGTATTTGTCTTCCTGTGTCTGACTTATTTCACTTAACAGAATGTCCTCTAGGTACATCACAAATGGCAAAATTTCCTTTTTATGGCTGAATAATATTCTGTTGTTGCATATACTAATTTTCTTTGTCCAGTCATTTGTCAATGGGCATATGGATGGTTTCCATATCTTCACTACTGTGAATGGTGCTACAGTGAACATGGGAGTGCTATTATCTCTTTGAGATTCTGATTTCAATTCTTTTGGATAAATACTCAGAAGTGGGGTTGCTAGATCATATGGTGGTTCCATTTTAGCTTTTTTAGGAAGCTTTACACTGTTTTCCATAGTGTTTGCACCAATTTACATTCCCACTGACAATGATCAAGAGTTCAAATTTCTTCTTGTCCTACCCAATATTTACCTTTATTTTTTTCAATAATATCCATTGTAGTAGGCCTAAGGTAACACTGTGGGTTTTGATTTGCATTTCCCTGATGATTAGTGATGTTGAACACCTTTTCACATATCTGGCATTTGTACATTGTCTTTGGAGAAATGTCTTTTCAGTTCCTTTGCTCATTTTTTATTGGGGTTATTAATTTTTGCTATAAAGTTGTAAGTGTTCCTTATATATTTTTTATGTCACCCCTTTATCAGGTACATGGTTTGTAAATATTTTCTCCCATTCTCTAGGTTGTCTTAATTTTGTTGATCATTTGCTGTGCAGAAGCTTTCTAGTTTGACATAATCCTATTTTTCTATATTTGCTTTTGTTGCTTGTGCTTTTTGAGGCCATATCCAAGAAATCATTGACAAGGCCAGAATCAAAAAGCTTTTCTTCTAGGCCTTCATGGTTTCAGGTCTTATATTTAGATCTTTCGTCCATTTTGAGTTGACTTTTGGGTTTGGTGTGAGGTATCCACTTTTCTAACACCATTTATTGAAGAGACTATCCTTTCTCCATTGTATATTCTTGGCACCCTAGACAAAGATTAGTTTACTGAGTATGTGTGAGTTTATTTCTGGGCTCTCTGTTCAGTTCCGTTGGCCTACATGTCTGTTTTTATGCCAGCACTGTACAGTTTTGATTACTATAGCTTTGTAATATAGTTTGAAATCAGGAAGTGTGATACTTCCAACTTGATTCTTCTTTCTCAACATTGCTTTGGCCATGCAAGGTCTTTTCTAATCCCATATGAATTTTAAGATTGTTTCTGCTATTTCTCTAAAGTATACCACTGGAATTTTGATGGGAATAGCATTGAATCTGTAGATCATGTGGATAATATGGATATTTTAATAATAATATTTCCAATCCATGAATTAGGTTGTCTTTCCATTTAGTTTTGAAGAAAGACTGATTTTCCCTCTGCATTTATTTTTGCTTTTATATGTTCTATTGTGTCCTGTTTTCCCATTTTTTCTGTTGTTCATAATACTCTTATTGACTTATATAGGTCATATATAGTTGGAAGCCTTTAACATTTTTGTGTGTTGTATTTAAAGAAATTAGTATTTCCTTTTTTTTTTTTTTTTTTTGGTATTATCAAATTGGGAAGTGCAGGGATATTTGATAAATGGTGCTGGTAAATTATTTTGGTAGGAGAGAGTAAGATGAAGAGGCTTGGATCAGGTATTAAATCTTTATACATTTAAAAAAGTCCACTTCAGATGGATTGAAGAGGTAAATGTAAGAGGAAAAAAAAAAAACTTATGAAATAATTAAGAAATCCTAGGAAAATATCTCTGATCTAAAATTGGTGAAAGCCTTTTAAAGCATAAAGGCAGTGAAAGAAATTTGTAAGGGGAAAAATTAAGATTTCACAATGTTAAAAAATTAGAACCTATAGGTATAATAGTCTTTAAGATTTCCAAGAGTAAATGACTTATTTTAAAGTCATAATAATAATGGATGGAACTGAACAATATAGATACTATCTCTTTTTTTTGTTGTTGAAGTATGGTTGACACACTTTTCTACAATCAATACCTACTTTTATTTCATACTCTAAGATGTAGAACCATTTTATAGTAAGATGCGATTCAAGTATAATTGGAATTTCATATATAACCTTTTGAAGGAAATTTCATTTGTATTTTGGTGGTGGTTTATTAAAGAAGGATATTGCCTTTCTAATGAGCATGAGTTTACTTTTAGAGAGCACTTCTTTTTACCCTTTCTTGGGCCTGAAGTCCATGTGGAAGTACCTGTCTTGGATTCCAAACAAATGTCACTCATGTGATGACCGATGACCACAGCCCCAATCTCTTTCTTAGGCTCCAGGCTGGTGTTTCCAATTCCATATTAGAACACCATACCTGGATGTCCGACTGTAAACAAATACGTCCCAAACCCAAGGGATTATTTCCCCCTCCAACCTGTTCCTCCTTAGGTATTCTCTCTTTTGGTTAATGGTAACATTGACAACCTAGATTTCTGTTCTTGGTCTCATGCTGCATTTCCCCTTCTCCGCTATTGCAAGGATCTAATCATTCCCAGTAATCATTTGTGATTCCACAAATCCCATTCCACTTTAGAAATCCCCTTATTTTCTTTCCCTCCCTCCTCCTCTTTTTTTTTTTTTTTTTTTTTAAGATTTCATTTATTTTTTGAGCGAGAGAGAGAGACATAATGGGAGAGAGCACAAGCAGGGGCAGAGGCAGAGGGAGAGGGAGAAGCAGACTCCCCGCTGAACAGGAACCCTGACATGGGCTCAGTCCTCATCCCAGGACCCCAGGATCATGACCTGAACCACCCATGTGCCTCCCTTCCCTCCCTTTTTAATGGTATTTCTCTAGTTTAGATTCTTCTCATTGATCACCTCACTCTTCCAAGAACTTGCTAGTTGGTCTTTTTTTAGCTCTTCTCCAAAAACTAGTTAGACACTCAGAAAATATCTGTGAAGAAACCCTCTTTGTGTGTTCTGGAACATTCACAGCTGTGAAAAGAACTTGAAGAAAATTTGTTCTCTGTAACATCTCATTTAAACCTCTCTCCATATCCCCTCACACACATTTTATTTTTTTAATCTTGGAAATTCTAAGTGTTTCTCTAAGCAGAATTCTGCCAAGTAAGATCCAGAGATAAAGTTATGACTGAGTGCTTGCCAGTGATTGTGGGTGAAGGACAGGAAGAGGGGAACTTGAGAGAAGAGTTAATTAATATTCACTCATTTGCTCCACCTCCTGGTCAACTTTCTCTCATCTTCTCCCTCCTCTTCTTGGTCTTTATCTTAACTCTTTATATCCAGGAGCATGATTGCCTTTACTCAGTATACTAGCAAGGTATACCCAAATAAACAAGCTGAAATTTAAGCAAAGATGGGTTAAACACTGAAATGAATCACTAAAACCAAGAAAATCTTTTTAATTATAAATTTTGTCTCTTTATCTTTAGATTTGCCATAATCAAGCACTACATAAATATAATTTACCCCTCCCCCTCTCTGCCAAAGTAAGGAACTGTCATATTAGGAAACTGAGATAACAGTGATTTTTTTAAAATGTTGATTGTTGAGTAATTCTAGATTCATCATTGTAGTAAAATGTTGGGATGGATGTCTAATAAAAGCTAATGTGGGGCGCCTGGCTGGGTCAGTCGTTAAGCTTCTGCCTTCGGCTGAGGTCATGATCTCAGGGTCCTGGGATCGAGCCCTGCATCAGGCTCCCTGCTCCACGGGAGGCCTGCTTCTCCCTCTCCCACTCCCCCTGCTTCTATTCCCTCTCTCGCTGTGTCTCTCTCTGTCAAATAAATAAAATCTTTAAAAAAAAAAAAAAAAAGCTAATGAAATCAGTGAAGTTATCCCCTGAGGTGAACAGAATACTTAGTAATTCTTTAATCTCAGTCCGCCCACCATAATTTTACAGTGAAATTATCAGCAGAACAAAAATGGAGTATGTATTTAAATACAGTAAGTCTTTCAAATAGTATATGTTCTTAATTATAAAAGACCTTTGATTTATAAACCTAAATTATTCATAAACTAAATAACCAACTTGATAGTTTGTCATGTAGATGCAATTAAAGTGAAATGACCAACAATTATCTTTCATTACGCTTGAGATTTATCCCTATAAAATAGGAAGCAGTGATCAGTTTGGTTAAAAATTTATTTGGGTAATAAAATTAACTATCTTGTATGAGTTTCTGTGGAATTTTGTATGAGATCTGAAGTCCAGTCTTCTATATGTACATATTTATTTGATTAAAAAAAGAAAGTGAAAATTCTTCAAAATATAACTTAGAATTAATTAATAGAAAATGATATTTAATTATCTTTTCTTAGCATATTTCTGAAGTATAGTTCTTTGGAGTAGCCACACTGTGGAGTATTGAGGAACTTATGGTACTCTCTAAAGTATTTTAAAGGAAGGAGGTCCTCCTTGCCTCTCTCCCTAATAACTGATCTTTGGTGTGTTTTTAGAAGAATGAGGATAAACTGCCCCTTATTTTTGTTCTTTGAGTCTCATATGCTTTATCATGATTGTAACAGTTTAATTTCCTCTGTGTCCTATAATAAAACAAAAGTGAAGAGAAGTTGAAAACCATACAGAAGAAAAGACAGTGTTTCATCTCCTTCTTTAGACATACAAAATTATGGGGATTCATTCAGAAGCCTGATGGAAAATTCAATATAAGAAGATTTTTAAGTAGAAAACATATATTTATAATACTATAAATAACTACTACGTAATGAGAACTTGCTATGTGCCCAGCACCATGCTAAATATTTTATAGACAACATCTCAATCCTCACTGCAACTGTTTTCAATGCATTATTTAATGAAAGTGATTATGTGACATGTGCCAAACAAACCATACATTTAAATGATTTATTTAGCTACACTTAAAGCAATTATTAGATTCTCCGTGTATTAGATGCCAGGGCTAGAAGAATAGTCTGCTATGGTCCCTTCGTTCTTGAGAAGAAATGATCACAAAAACAAAGTTGTCAGTTGAATTTAGGCAAATCTATTTCAGAACATGCAAGGAACAAAAGAGATGGGGACGAAAATGATAAATGCTTCAACTTCTGCTCTTGACTTTGCTTACTCTATCACTCCACACTGGCTCCCAGCACCATACCTTACTCACCCTCTATCCTCCATAGCAGAACTCCCCTCAGAACTGTCCTCTAACTTACCTCTCCACAGAATCTTCATCAGGCATGTCTGGTCTGTGTCCTGTTCTATTAGAGCCCTTTTATCTACATCAACTGAGACAGTGCACTAAATGGATAAATTAATCCTTACTTTTGTGTTAATAAGAAACTATAGCTTATGGGGTGCCTGGGTGGCTCAGTCAGTTAAGTGTCCGACTCTTGATTTCCACTTAGGTCGTGATCTTAGGGTCATGAGATCAAGCCACAAGTCAGGTTCTGCGCTCAGTGGGGAGTCTGCTTGAAGATTCTCTCCCTCTGCCTGCCACCCCCACCCTGCTTGCTCACATGTGCTCTCTCTTTCTCTCTCTCTTTCTCTCATTCTTCCCCTCTCTCTCTCAAATAAATAAAATCTTAAAAAAAAAAAAAAAGAAACAGTAGCTTATAAGATAGTCCTTTCAGGTAACAGGTAACATTCTCACTGAACTCCTCTTGCAATAAAGTATCATAGAATATTTGTAGGAACTGAGAAAGGATGCTAGAAGAACAATTTTGGGACAGAGTAAAATGGACATTTCGTTCTCTTCAGAGTATACTCATTTGGACATTGTTCATATAATAAATATTCTTTCGTTTATTCAACAAGTGCAGTACGTCCCCTGTGCAAGGCCAGTTTTAGGTACTGGATATACAATAGTGAATAAAACTGCATAGTTCTCATGCAGGCCACACCTAACTCTGTACCATATTTCTAGGGTCTGTAAAGTCCTAAGAGGTGCATAAGATAGGGACTTTATCCTCAATGAGTTTGCAGGCTCAGAAGCCATGAGTTTGCAGTATGCTCAGAAGCCATAACTAAAGGCATTTTGATGACTTTTTTTCTTATTTATAGAATTATCTATCCCATATCTATGTATGGGATAAAAAATGACCTTCCCTTTAATAGCCTTCAGCATGCTTTGTTAAATAGCAAGTAGAACACTAATAGTGCTTTAGGAAACTGTCTTCTCTGATCACTCTGTTAGAACTATAAATCATATATATGAGCCCAATAGGTTAAAAAAATCAATGATGTCATTTGAGTATAAGACAATATGGGTTGCTGGAGACTTGTGTTAAATCAAAAACTATATTACTTAATGACATTCAAATACAAAACTTAAAAACACAGTGCCAGCCAAGTCAGCATAGCTGTGGACCCTAGAATTTGATCTCCATGCTCCTACATTTTTATCTCTGATTGGTAGGATTGATTATGATATTCAAAAAGATCTTTAACAAATCTATGAATTGTGGTTGTATTTATGGTCCCATTAGGATGAATAACTACAAGTTAGCTTAAGTACTGTTATATTAATCTATTCAAAAATGGTTATTTCATGCCTACCATGTCCTGGGCTCTGTTCTACGTACTTGGGATACATCTGTCGCAAGATAGATGAAAATCTCTGTCTTTATGGGGTTTACATTCTAGCAAGATAAGTAAATATTAGAAATGATTTTCAAAAGTACTGTGGCAAAAGAGAAAAGGAGACAGGTTAATGGTAAGTAGAAGATACTTGTAGTAGTTGCAGTTTTTTTATTGAAGTATAATTCACATGCAATATCCTTTTAGTTGCAGGTGTAAATCATAGTGATTCAATATTTTTATGCAGTACAAAATGATCCCCATGATAAGACTAGTTACCATCTCATTACACAAAGTTATTAAAATATTATTGACTGTATTCCCTATGCTATATATTATACCCCCATGACTTATTTCTTTTGTAACTGGAAGTCTGTACCTCTTAATTACCTTCACCTATTTCTTCCCACCCCCACAACCTCATAATCAACAGTTTATTTCCTGAATCTATGAGTGTGTTTCTGTTTTGTTTTTGTTTTTAGATTCCACATATCAGTGAAATCATATGGTATTTGTCTTTCTCTGACTTCTTTTCACTTAGCATAATACCCTCTAGGCTGAGTAATATTCCATTGTGTATATATATATATATATATATATATATATATATATACCATGTCGTCTTTTTCCATTCATCTATCAATGGACACTTAGCTTGCTTCCATATATCGGGTATTGTAAATAAAAGTGCAGTGAACATAGAGGTGCATATCTCCTTGAATTGGTGTTTTCATTTTCCTTGGATAAATATTCAGAAGTGAAATTGCTGGATTGTAGCCTAGTTCTATTTTTAATTTTTTGAGGAAACTCTATACTGTTTTCCACTGTGGCTGCACCACTAATGCATTCCCACCAACCCTGCACAAGGGCTCCCTGTCTTCCACATCCTCACCAAGTATTATTTTTTGTCTTTCTGATAATAACCAGTCTGATGGGTCTGAGGTGATATATCATTGTGGCTTTGATTTGCATTTCTCTGATGATGAGTGATGTTGAACATCTTTGCATATGCCTATTAACCATCTGTACATCTTCTTTGGAAAAATGTCTATGTAAGTCCCTTACCCATTTTTTAATTGGGTTGTTTGGTTTTTTAGATATTGAGTTAAGTTATTATATTTTGGATATTAACCCCTTATCAGATGTATGACTTGCAAACATCTCCAGTTCAGTAGGTTGCCTTTTCATTTTGTTGTTTTCTTCACTTAGCAAAAGCTTTTTACTTTGACGTAGTCTCATTTCTTTATTTTAGCTTTTGTTGCTTTTGCCTGAGGAAACTGTTCCAAAAAAAGTGCTAAGACTGATGTCAAAGAGCTTACTGCCTATGTTTTCTTCTAGGAGTTTTATGGTTTCAGGTTTTAAATTCGAGTCTTTATTTTCAAATTTATTTTTGTACATGGTGTAAAGTGGTGGTCCAGTTTCATTCTTTTGCATGTGGCTGTCCAGTTTCCCAACACCATTTATTGAAGAGAGTATCTTTTCCTCATGGGATATGCTTGCCTGCTTTGTCATAGATTAATTGACCATATATGCATGGGACTACTTCTGGGCTCTCTATTCTCCTCCATTGATCTATGCGTCTGTTTCCATGCTGGTACCATACTAGAGCTTTGTAGCATAGTTTGAAATCAGGGAGCATGATACCTCCAATTTTGTTCTTCTTTTTCAAGATTGCTTTGGCTGTTTGAAATCTTTTGTGGTTCCGTACAAATTTTAGGATTGTTTTTTCTAGTTCTGTAAAAAATGCCATTGGTATTTTGATGGAGATTGCATTGGATTTGTTGGTTACAATTTTTAATGGGGAATCGAGGGGAACATACTGAAAAGTGGATTTGGGCCAATTCTTCAAAGTCATGATGGAGTTGCTATGCAGACAGTTGGGAAGTATGTTCCAGTCTGGGGAAAAAGCCACTTGGGAAGATTGTGTGAAGCCTGTTCTAGTGATATTAAGGAGGCCAGTGGCTGGATGAAGTGAATGAGGGATAAATTAAAAGGCGAAGGGCTTTATAAACCATTTTAAGAACTGGCTTTTCTCTTAGGGAAATGGGAACTGTAGCACAGTTTAGTTCAAAGGAAATGATCTAAATTCTGTTTTACAAGGAGTATTCCAGCTATATAGTGTTGAGGATATACTCTGTGTAAACAGAGGTGAAAATATGGAGACAAGTTTAGAAGCTATTTTAATAACCCAGGCAAAAGACAGTAGCTCATAAAATATTCTCCTGAGTTAATGTGTAACACTGTCACTGAATTCTTTTGGTGATTAACTGTCAAAGTATTTCTAGCAACAGACGAATGGCTCAGACCAGGGTGTTAGCTAGGATTTTTAGTTGTTGAGAAATTTGACAGATATAGGGCAGTAAACGATAGCAACTTTGAGTTATCACCTGATGGCATGTGATTCAAAGTTCTTGTATTATTGGGTTAGAGGGATCACGAATGTTCTGAAAACAGGAAGGAGGACTAAGGAAGACAAGTATGTTGCCTTCAAACCCTCTAGTATAAAGACTGTGTGCCAGGGGGTAGGAAGGGTCATTCTGTAAGAGAGCTATAGGAAAGCACAGTCCTTGGGAAAGAACTAGATTTCAGTTTCAGAAAGAAAATAAAGGAATATTGAGAGAGGAAGTTGAGAATGAATACAGAGGATCTTTGTATCCCAGAGGGTGCAATGGAAGATTTTTGGGGTTGAGTAAGGATAGGAGAAAGATACAGAAGAGGCAGGGTGAATATATAATTTATCTTTCAAAATGACATTTTTTTTTTTTTTTTAAGAGAGAGAATGCATGCATGTGAGTGGTGGGGGGAGAGGGAGAGGGAGGGAGAGAATCTTAAGGAGGCTTCACACCCAGTGCAGAGACCCACCTGGGGCTCGATCTCATGACCCCGAGATTATGACCTGAGCGGAAATTGAGTGGTTGCTTAACTGACTGAGCCACCCAGGTGCCTTTCAAAAGGGCACTTTTTAAAGTGTAAGGGAAACCATTGATTCATATGCCAGGTCAGGCCCACCTGGACTCCTGGTATAAAGGTAGTCCTAAAATGCCTTATGAGGATTAGAGTGTGAGAGATGATGGGTACTCTGGAATCTGTTTTTTTTTTGGGGGGGGGGAGGAAAGGAAGAGAAGTTGGGGGAAGGGGAGAGAGAGAAAGAATCTTAAGCAGGCTGCATTCCCAGCATGAAGCTCGATATGGGGCTCCATCTCATGACCCTGAGATCATGACCTGAGCTGAAATCAAGAATCAGACACTTAACAGACTGAGCCACCCAGGCGCCCCGAGAATCTGGAGCTTCTTAAAGTGACAGCCATGAACAGGGTTGACGGACTAATGAGATTAGTCTTGCTGTCTTCAAGGCAGATAGATATTAGCAGCCGAGTTGGAGTGTAGAGAGGAAGAGTCACATATTTGAGCTGAGACCTGGATGACAAGCAGAAGCAGCCTTATTTCATTCTGGAAGAAAAGAAAAAGAGTTCTGAAAGAGGGAACAGCAGGGGGAAAAGCTTGCAATCTTTGAAGAACATAAAGTCCCATGTGCCTGGAGTATAATGAACAAGGGAGATTAAGTTGACAAGAATTGGATGTAGTGTCTTTTAAAATAAGCCTCTGTTTTTCCAATTTATGAATTATCATCTGAACTAGGAATCTTTTGAGAATAAAAGGTGGTTTTATTATTGATTATGCTGTGGCAAGAATGTAAACTGGCTTGTCCTCAGGCCCACCAGGATGTAAGTTCATCCAAATTTTGAAGCAGGCTAATAAGAAGGAACTCCTAATTGCTGTAGAAGTTCTTATTTACATTATCCACCTGGTGGCAGTATAGGACAAGACAGGATATTTTCTTCCCTATCTGCCCCAACATTGACATTTTCAGGAAGGCTGTGTGTGTGTGTGTGTTTTCAAAACCTTCTGCAATTTGTTAATTGTATTCATGGAATGCATCCATGCATTTTTTATTTTGTGTGGAACATTTATAGACTGTAAAAAAAAAAAAAAAAGAGACAGAACAGCCACCCTAATGGATAGTCTTTTATTCAAAATAGATATAAACATTTCTCAAAATGCTAGTCATACTACCTTATAAGGAAAGCCTTGTTGCTTTATAACAAGATTATGAACAAGGTGTATACATTTTAAAATCAATTATGGACTAAGAGCTGACTCTTCTTTGGTTGTTGCTAAGTCAGCCAAATACAAATTTAGGCTTGTCTGAGAGGCAAGGCTTCTAAATCATCCTGCCTTTTTAGCTCCATTTTAGAAATTTAATGCTAGACTTTTCTTAAATGGTAGTGTCTAGACTCTGTTATTGGTTGTGAGGTAAGCCAGCTTGGGAATCAGAGCCACCAAGGGCTTCCTGAGGGGAAGTGCAGATAGGTCAATTGTCATCACCAAGGAAGTCCAGGGACAGCCAGCCAGACAGGTGGCTTTCTTGGCAGGTTAGTGGAACATGGCAGAAGAAGCATTTGGCAGCAAGTAGTAGATAAAGCTCCGGGAAATTTGTCTGTGTCTGGGAAATTTGGTAGTAGAGAAGGGTCTTAACACATGAACAGGGATTCAGTCCTTGGATAAGGAAGGAGAACAGCTATTTTTAATCACATCTCCACAACTACTGTGCTTAAGGGTGAGAGTTACTGGAATACTGACCAGCTCCCTCTAACTGCTCAAGATGGCCTTGATGGAGTTGGATGTGCATTCTGAACAGATGGATGGAGGCTAGGACCAGACAAATACTGACAGACCATGACACTACAGCACTAATAACTTCTGCATAAAGAGCTGTGGGCTTTGCTCTGGCACATTAATCTCTAGAACCCCTAGGGCTCCCTTTTGTAGTGTGCAACAGCAATGAGGATTCATTCTCTTGTCAGGTACCATGCAAATAAGGACCCAAACACTCGATGGGATCCCCAGGTGTTCAATGAGGACACTTACCTGACAAAGCGAAATTGACAAAGGGGCTCAGAAAATAGGATTTCTAAAGGCCAAGAGTGAGGCAGACCTAGAATCAGCAAACCTGATTTTTACATCTTTAAATTAATTTCCATATCACTCAGCTAAGAGAAAAATGTGTTTCTGTAATGTATTCAGTATTATCACATCCACAGAAAGTCTGTGAAAATCTGGTAAAATGTTAACAAACATAAAAGGGACTTTAATGAAATTTAACCTTATTACTGGATTTCCCTTTGGCTTGCATTTTCCTCTTGGTACTGTGCAGGTAGGCATGAAAATGTACACAGCTCTGTTAAGCATTGTTATTAATAAATCTTTCCTTAATCCCAGCTAGAAACAACCCCCTTTCCAGAAGCTCAGTAGTTAATTTTTATCTTTCATTTACTGCCTAAGACTTTTGTCATTATGATGATTATAATTATTATTAGCTACAAAAATAATCAGGGTACTTAAAAATGCAAAAGATACTTTAGGGAGGAAGAAAGGATAAAAATAGTATGTCTTGAAGGAATTTTAGGATACGAAGTTCATTTTTTCCTCCTGCAGACTCAGATATACTTGTGAAGTTTCTTCCATTTTTTACTCTTGGGTAAAAAGTAATGGTGGTTGTACAAATTTATCTTTAGTGTGATTTTTTTTTTTTTTTAATAGAGGGATATCAAGAGTTGTTCAGTGTGGCTTTGGCTTGACCTGTGATGGGAGCCTGTTATAAATTATGTAGAAATTTTAGAAAATGTTCACTCCAGTTACATAATGTGCCCGTTTATTAAGGTCATACAGTGCTTTCTTCTAGGAAGATCAAAGTAGCGTTCAGAGAACTATCATGAAGTGAGTGCTAACTCCTTTCATGCCATAAAGTGTATGATAACTAAATAGGGGAGAAGACACCAGATATATCTAGTGCCAAAAGGCAAGAGAAATGTGGAAAAACACAGAACAATGGAAGGAGTGATGAAGGGATCTTTTAAAATGTACTATAGAGCATCTGTTAGTCTTCTCTGTATAATTGAAAAGCTGTACTTCTATGTGATAGTGAACAGGCAGTTGCATATTAGGCTATAGAATCATGACATGATAGTTAAAAGCTGTTCACTTTTTAAGTTGCAGTCCTGACAGGGGCCAAAATCAGTGATAGGTGCATGGCACTAACTTTTAACATGGAGAAAAAGAACAATGAAAAATGTCAGGGAGTGGTCAGTTTGCCTCACTGCTTCATGTGAAGGCTAATGCTTCTTTGTGATAACAAATGCTAATAATCAGTCTGTCCCTTCACAGAAAACATAAAGTTTTGTTCATATAAAATAAGCTGAATTAAGTGAATTGGGAATTCTATAGCCATTCTCATACTGCCTTCTTGTGTTACCTTTGAAATCCACAGATCACTAGCTACCTCTCTATGAATTGCTTTCTCTGGCATTTAAAATGTAGATAATGTGGGTGTTTGTGAAAATTTTATTTGCTTAACAGCTGACCCCAGAATTAACTTGGGAGGACACATTTTTGTTTAGAGCAGTGATTGCCCACTGGTTACCCCCAGACAGCCTGCAGATATAATGAGATGAATGATATATATTAAAATAAACTAGTATTTAATTTAATTAATTAATTTATTTTTTTAAAGATTTTATTTATTTGACAGAGAGAGACACAGCGAGAGAGGGAACACAAGCAGGGGGAGTGGGAGAGGGAGAAGCAGGCTTCCCGCAGAGCAGGGAGCCTGATGCGGGGCTCGATCCCAGGACCCTGGGATCATGACCTGAGCCAAAGGCAGACGCTTAACAACTGAGCCACCCAGGCGCCCCTAAACTAGTATTTTAAACTTAGAAGTTTTTACACAAACTTTGGATTCCAGATTCCTCAAAAGGCCAGATCAGTGTACCCACATGTCAAACACTCTTTGTGGCTAAGTATTCCAGCTGTCCGCCTTAGACGGGACATGTCCTTTTCGGTTTGCTGTGGTCCCAATCAGTTCCTCTCAGCTTTCCAACACTGAAGCAGGGTGTCAGTTGCCGTATGTCATTGGACTTGCATTGCTTTGTACTGATATCCAGTCCGTTGGTTGGTTGGTTGATTTATTTTTATATCATCTATCTATTTATTTATTGGTTTGTCTATTTATTTATATTTATTTATTTGTTTATTTTTACATCCTATTCATTTTATTCACATTATCCTCTTCTTGGTAAGTATATGTATTTTTATCCTCTTACATTTTAGAAAAATGCTTTCATAAAAGATAATGGATATGTTGAGGGCAAGACCTAAAGCAAGTAGTTATAGTTTATTAAAGAAAAAAAAATTCTGCTTTTGCGAAGGAAGAGGGGAGAGGAAGAGGAAGGTGGGGAATATCAGAGGGGGAAGGTTTTGTAGCAGTAGGATAGGAGTACAACGTCGGGTAGTATGACCCAAGAAACTTCCCTGATGTTAGACAGGTGAAAGGTCGTCTTAACAGGAGGATCATGACATCATCAATTTCTAGTTTATGTTCGTTTTTACAGGATGGCTGGATAGTCCATTAACTGATATTGAAGCATAAAGCTAGAAACCAGAGAGAACTCCAATAATATTAGCCCCCCAGGAATTCAAAGAAGGTAGGGGGAGGCCTTTTGTCCTGTGCAAGGTTTATTTTTTTATTTTTTAAAGATTTTATTTATTTATTTGACAGAGAGAGACAGTGTGAGAGGGAACACAGCAGGGGGAGCGACAGAGGGAGAGGGAGAAGCAGGCTCCCCGCCTAGCAGGGAGCCCGATGTGGGGCTCGATCCCAGGACCCTGGGATCATGACCTGAGCCCAAGGCAGACACTTAATGACTGAGCCACCCAGGTGCCCCCAGTAGATCCCTTTTTGACATGATTTTACACTATCATTCCACTTTGGATTATAAAGACCTCACATAAGCTTAGAGTTTGAGAGCTCTGAGAAGTAGTAAAGAACTGGATTCATTAAAAAACACTCATTAAAAATGAGTCATGTTATATTAACCTTTCTTCTGTTGTTGAAAGTAGATTAAGTAAATGTAGCAGACATGATATATCTGAACATCAGTGAAGCTTTTGACAAGGATTTATGACATCAAATAATCGGCTGGCAGCTATACTTGGATAGTGAGTAATCATTTCAAAAACTGTTAAGAGTTCCTGTAGGCAGATGTTTGTTGATTACATATTGAGTCAATGGTACCTGAAGGTGGATAGCTGTAAAATTGTGAGGTTTCTAGAGCAACAAGGATCTGTTGAATTTTTATTAATTTATTTGATTAAGAGATAAAAATAATTCTAATCAAATTTGTAGATTACTTGAGGCTGGAAATGAAACTGAAATCTATTGCATGGGAACCTGATTCAAATGTCTCGATAGGTTTAAATAAAAGTAAACACAGCTTGTCTAGTGAGATAAAATTCCGTAATGGCGAGTACTACTTCATAGCAACATAGATGAAAAAAATGCTTACATATCTTGTAAAAATATAAGCTCACCATGAGTTAATAGTTTATGTGATTGCCAAAATGGCTATGTTAGTCTTAGTCTGTTAAGGGAAATACAGCCTCTGTAACAGGTATGAAAAATTGATTTTATCTCACATGTCAACTCTGATTAGTGATAGATTCTGCTTTGAAGACAGTGTTGAGGGGGAATCTGAGGCATCTAAGCTCGAGAGGAGAGCCCTGCCATCAACTAGTGACCCGTGCCATGCCCACAGCATGGTGAGGAGGTGCTTTTATGTATCTGCTGTCCTGGGTGGAGAATGAGGGAGATGGTGTGATAAGCCTCATTTTGCTCTATAGATGGTTATATAGCATTTGGAATCTTTATTTTTTGTGACAGTTTCCACTCTTAAAAATGGCTTGGAGTTTTCACAGGGTACATGTATATTAAATCATTACATTATGTACCCTACATATATATAATTTTTGTCAATTATACCTTAACGGGCTAGAAAAATAGTTTGGGTCCTTGTCACTCTTAGATGGGGATGACTGGCAGAGGGAAATTAGACCTTGGGATTGGAGATAGTGCCTTTTCTTTCAAAACTTTTTTTTTTTTTTTTTTTTTTTGCTCCTGGTGTGTATCAGTTACATTTGGTACTTTTTACTTATTAGGTTGCTGGCCACATACTGCCTCTCCCTTTTCAATATGTTTTCATCTTTTTGTAGTCTTTTGCTTTGACCTCAAACCTTCTATTCTGGTAATTTTTCTCTTGTATTAAGGGGAGAAAATTCTCTGTCCTTGTTCTCAACCCAGGCTGATTTTGACCTGCAGATGTTATTTTTGGTTATCACAACTAAAGAGTTGCTACTGGCATCTAGGGGCTACAGGCCAGAGATGCTGCTAAATATCCTGAAATGCACAGGGGTTTCAACAACAAAGAATTATCCAGTCCCAAATATCATTTGTGCAAAGGTTGATGAACCTTGCCCTAAATTACTGATCCTTCTTTTTCAGTCAAAAACAGGCTGGCTCCAGTAGGTCACTGTTCCTCTTCTTTTGGGTTCTGTTTAGTTAAAAAACTAAGATGAGCCGGCACAAGTAGCTCTCTTATTAAAAGCTACTACCCTTTTGACATGACAGAACTTCAGCTATTTTAAACAGCTCTACTATGAGAGATAGTACAATGTAAAAGACTCTGAACCAGACTTAGTTCAAATTCTGCCACGCCTTAGCTGTACACCTTAATTTCCATTTTTGTAAAAGAAAAAAATAATAAATAGAAAATAATGATTATATTTACCACATGGAGTTGTTTTAAGAATTAAATAAATGAATATACATATGTATGTGTACATGTGTGTGTGCATCACCAAAATGGCTATGTTAATTTTAGACTGCATCAGGAGAAGCATAGTGTCAAAAATAGATTTGATTTAGAGCAATATGCATTATGATATTATTATTATTCATCATCCTGAGGTTCTTTTCTTCTCCTAGATTAAATATTTTCACTTATTTTAACTCTTTAGCAAAAAACATGGTTTGTGGCCACTCTCATTGGGTCACTAATTTCAAGGTACCCTCTAGGTTGTCTTGAGATGAAAAAAAATCAAGATTCTGCATTGGGTTCCAAAGTTACTCTGTTAGAACCACTTATTTATTAAATTTATCAAATAAACATTTTTTTTTTGTTTGGTTTTTCTCTTATTTTAAAGAAATCTCAGACTCTTAAAACACTAGACAGTAATGCATTTATAAGTTAGTGATTGGAAACCATAATTTGTCAACTGTTGTCAAATATTCAGGATTGGGGAGAACAATAGAATTGGTAAAAAGAATAACTTTTAAGTCTGACTACACTATTCTCCTGACTTTGAGATACATGAAATTATTGTAGTAAAATTTTTAATTTGAACTCATAATTTTTTTATATATATAATTTTTGAGAGAGGGAGAGAGGGAGCAGGGAGAGCTCATGAGCAGGAAATGGAGGAGCAGAGGAAGAGGGAGAAGGAGACTTGCTGCTGAGCAGGGAGCCCAATGTGGGGCTTGATCCCAGGACCCTGAGATCATGAAGTGAATTGAAGGCAGACGCTTATAACCGACTGAGCCACCCAGGCACTTCTCAGAATTTTTTTATAGCTGCAGGGTGAAAAATTACTACTCATCCTTTAAGATCACTTGCATTTGGGGAGGTGAGATCTCTTGGGGGGGGGGACCATTACCAATAAATTCATACTTGTTCTAGCTTAGTATTTCTGTATAAGCTAAACACTGAAATCGTTTTTTTCTTGTCTTACCATTTTGCTATAGAGTGAATCTTTCTAGAAACAGAGTAATGGCATTATTAATGGAGATTTTACCTTTTTTTTTTTTTTTTTAAGATTTTATTTATTTATTTGAGAGAGAGAGAATGAGAGAGAGCACATGAGAGTGGGGAGGGTCAGAGGGAGAAGCAGACTCCCTGCCGAGCAGGGAGCCCGATGCAGGACTCGATCCAGGCATTCCAGGATCATGACCTGAGCCGAAGGCAGTCGCCCAACCAACTGAGCCACCCAGGCGACCCAATGGAGATTTTACTTTTAAGCACTATGTACTTTATGTAGTTCCATAAATATTTATTCAGGTAAATTTTAACAAAGTCTTAGGACTTTCAGGACCTTTCAAATGAAATAAATTCCTATATACCTTTAGTATCTCCTTTACATGTTAAGGAGATATCCTTTAGATATCCTGTGAGTGAAGGGTCAGGCTGAGTTCCCTCAAAGCAGAGCCTGAGACAGGGATTTTGTACATGGAATTGACTATGGCTGTGCTCTTCAGGAAAGACCTATATGGAAAGAAGTAGAACAAGATAGGGGAGGAAAAGACTATAAGAAGATATTGCCTCATGTAAAGTGGAACCTTGGCTTGATCCACAGGGAAGCTTCTGAATCATAAACTGCCCCTACAAAGTTATTTCCCCTTGAGGCAAGATGGTCAGCCATTTGTAACTTGTCACTCAGACATTTGCTGTAAATCACCTTGAGAGTAGCAAGTGGGACATAATCCCCATTCTGAGGCTGCTCTCTGGGGGCAATTTCTAGAGATATAAGCAGTTCTGCTCCATTAGCATCCAAGGTCACAGCAGCTAAGTTTCGGGTGCATGACCAAAGCATCTACTCTAAAAGAGTAAATTATTCTTCATAGTATTTTCAAAACAGCTAGCCTTTTGCAGCCATATCTGTGATTTAAATATCAACATTGGGTTGCCTGAACACCTAGTCCCAGTGACGAAATATTTTATGAAATATTCAAGCAAACACATACTAAAGTTGACTTAATTTTTAGAAAAGATAATATTAAGGAATTTTTTTTATGCTTATATTTTCTAGAGCAATTGTTGACAAAGTAGAAAAGTTGTGAAAAAGAAGGTACTCATCTTGGAGGTACTATCTTCAATGCAAAAGAATGGAAAGAATGAAGTGATGACATGAAAACTCAGTAATAGAACTACAAGAAGTGAATGACTACTGTTGCTTGAATGTTTATTAAGTTTCTTAAAGTGATTTTATGGACAGTCCAATTTGAGGAATTAGAGATTCCCAGAAAGAGAAGAAATCCTACATGCAATAGAGCATATTTTGGATTTAATAAAAGCTGAATTCTGTGAATATTTATAAACTAATTTATTTGACGTCACTGAAGATGAATCACATAGAACTCTTTATGTAAAATATTTCTTTTCACACTGCCAGCCCTCAATCATCTTGTGTTTTTGAGAACCTAAATGTACCACTACAATGATGGAAGAGAGAAAGTGAAAAGTTTTGTTGAGAAGTAGGAACATTTGTTTTCACAGAGTTTAGCTTTTGATAAATCCAAAATATGTAATAACCCATGCTTATACAGAATGAAGTGACAGAACTTGGTTTCCCCCATGTTGCTGACTTATCTATGCAGACTGTGTTGGTCAAATGACACACTAGATTCATATCCTGTGTTCTTCCTTCTCATATCCTTCTATCTCTGCACCATTTATTTCTATCTCCACACTGCTTTCAGAGTTATCTTCATAAAACATACTGTCTTCCGGGGTGCCTGGGTGGCTCAGTCATTAAGCCTCTGCCTTTGGCTCAGGTCATGATCCCAGGGTCCTGGGATCGAGCCCTGTATCGGACTCCCTGCTCAGCGGGAAGCCTGCTTCTCCCTCTCCCACTCCCCCTGCTTGTGTTCCCTCTCTCGCTGTGTCTCTCTCTGTCAAATAAATAAATAAAATCTTAAAAAAAAAAAAAAAAGAAAAACATACTGTGTTCCTTAAAGTCTTTGATGCTTCCCTATTACCTGTGGAGTGAAGTCTAAACTCCTTACCAGGGTAGTTACAGCTCTCAGAATTGGGCATTAATTTGCCTGCTCATTTGTATACACTTTATAAGCCATTCTAAACTAGTGACAAAACTACAATCATCTTCAGCACTTTTATTAGATTAAAATGTGCCTATTTCTATAAAGCTATATTACATCCTCTCACCCACTTGCTATTCTTCAAGCTCTTCATACCCTGGGGTATAATTTCTTTCCTTTCCATGGCTAATAGGACCTGAAAGATTGACCTAACACAGGACAATAGATTATCTTGACAGAGAGAAAGTAGAGAGGAGTCAGGAGGCTTTCATGTTGAGTCACAAGCAAGATAAATTGGTATAATTCAGTCAATGGAGGGGTGGGTGGGTGGGAGCAAAATGGAGCAGCCTAGAAAGAACATTAGTAAATCCTTAAGTAGCACTCACTATATGCCTGGTACTATATATGACTTTGCATATGTTGATATCATTTAATCCTCACCACTCTGTTTCCCTGTTTTTAAGATGAAAGTAAGGCAGAAAGAAGGTAAATGACTTACTTCACTCAGATCATCCAGCTATGGAGTAGATAAGCTGGGATCTGAACCCAGGAAGTCTGGTTACACTGGAATAATCAGTACCCAAGATAGGGAGAGAGAAGCCTCTATTTCAATTCTTATTTACGGTTCCCATCAGACCCATCAAGTGTACTTTGTTTCTTATTTTTGAATTTTTGTGTAGCCATATGGTATATGATATAGCCTTCTTTAGTTACACTTTTTAAAATATATTTCTATTTCTTTCATCCATAGGAGCCTCAGTGAGACTTGCCGATTTTCACTTTAAAAAAAAGTATTAATGTACCCTGTAATTGAAATGCCTTTTCCACCATTTTTATCTATTGAAATGGTGCTAATGCTTTATGATCTAGCTCAAGTCCTTCTGCTTAGTTGTGGCTTTTCCCATTCCCACCCTAAATTAGGATTGTTTTCCTTCTCTTTGATCTTAATGCATTTCTTATTTTATTCAAGAATGAGTGACAGTCTACTTTTGGTATTTTAAGTTCTATACCTCTTTTTCCATAATATTAGTTTGAACCGTATGAAATTGTCAACCCTCAAGTATTTTTAACTTGCTAAAATAGAGTTTAATGTGGTTCAATTTAGTTTTTTGGAAGGAAACTGATCGACAGGGAGGTATTTTATGATCTTTGTATCCTGAATATCTGATAGATGCTAAAAATTAAATATTTCTTGGATATATTACAATTTTAGTGATACGGCATAATTTCCCCAAATATTCTCCTGGAGATAATAAAATGTTTAGAGGAATAAAATCATCATTTTTCCTGTTTTCTACTTCTGACATTGTGTTTATTTCCCAAAAAATCCTAAAGTATTTCAGTGTTTTTGTATATAGATAACCACAACTGGAGACTTCAATTTGGCTGCCTAAAATAAAACAAGTTCACACTTACAAAAGCATGTTCATAAGGATTTTTAAGTTGTTACTTTTTAAATAATATCCAGGTAAATGGATCAGAATATTACAAATAAACAAGGTCCCAGTTCTCCAAGTTTATGGGATAGCAAGGGGCCACATAAACATGCAGTTCTTCAGAAAGTCAGAAAATGGATCTATATCAGGTGGTTATCATGGGAGATTTCACAAAGAAGCAGAGTTGGAATTCATCAGAACAGGAAAGAATATGGGGTGTTGCAGAGCGAATACAGAATTTATGAAAACTTGGGAGAGCTGCAAATAGAACCATTTGAACAGAATATGTAGGATATAAGGTAAGTTGCGGGGAGGGACAGGAGGAGTCACTTGAACATTTTAAATAGGGTATTAACATTGCCAAACTGTGCTTTCTAAAGGTGCAAAGCCAAAAATAAATAAAAATTAAAAAAAAATCAGGAATTACAAGAAAATATAGAAACTGCTGAGTCAAATGAAGTGAACTCTGGCTGGATTGCAAAAGATGATGAGTAGAGAACTAGGGAGGCTATGTCGGAGATTACTGCTGTGATCTGAGCAAGGACAAGGAGGCCTTTGAATAAGGATGTGGCCAATTAAATCAGTAGGAAGGTGGATTCAAATAATATAGGAAAATATAAATGATAGGAATTAGAGATTAGTCAGAGGCTGGGAGTCATCCCATTTGTGTTACCTGGTAATTATATCTAAGTAATTCATATATTTTGAATAAGGCTGGATCATTTCAAGCTCAGCTTAATTGTGAATTATGCTTGCCACGAAGTCCGCTGTGAGCTGAATACTTTATTCAAATATGTATACATAGTCCGGAATACATTGTTACTTCTCCAGAGGTACTCTTTTAAATGGAATTTCATATAAATTAAACATTTCATGATGATGAGTAAAACACAATTTAAAATATGCAATAATATTAATTAAACCAAAGGAAGTTGTAAATTGATGTTGTCATACCTTCATTTATTTTTATGAAACTGTATTATTAATGTTCCTTTTAAAATATTAAATAGCATTTTGTCATTAAAATATGTGTGCCTAGCCTGGTGGTGTCAGTTAAAGAAGATGATTATATCACTGTTACGAGGAATAAGCTGAGAATGACAGCAGAGGCTTGTTTGTCAGCTTCACGGTGTGTGTGTGTGTGTGTGTGTGTGTGTGTGTGTGTGTGTGTGTATCAGCATTATGTGATACTCAGGAAAAGGTGTTTTATAATACATTTATATTTTTTTGTCCTACCATTTAGTTGAAGTTCAATATTTCTTAAAGAGTTAAAAATTCTATTTACAGGTGTTAAAAGATATTTTTAAAAGAGAATCAGAATGTTTATTGCAGTGTTATACAAAAAGTTTCCAGTAATAAAATGTATATTATAAACGGGGAAAGAAAGGGATAATTTTTAAAGAATGAAATCATCAGTCTCATGTAAAATAAACGTGTCAAGTTCATTGAGAGAATTAGTAAGTTCAAAGGAATTTTTTTCTGTGTGTGTGTGTTGTTTTATTTGAGTATAGTTGACGCATAATGTTACATTAGTTTCAAGTGTACAACTTCGTGATGTGACAAGTTTATACATTATGCCATGTTCACCACAAGTGTAGCTGCCATCTGTCCCATTACATTGCCATTACAGTATCATTGACTGTATTTCTTAGGCTCTGCTTTTTATTCCCCTCACTTACTTCATAACTAGAGACCTGTATCTCCCTTTCCCCTTCACTCATTTTGCCCAATTCCCCATCTCCCTTCTCTCTGGAAACCATCAGTTCTCTGTATTTATAGTTCTGATTCTGCTTTATTTTTATTTTTACTTTTTTTTTTTTTTTAAGATTTCATTTATGAGTGGAGTCATATGGCATTTTGTCTTTCTCAGTCTGACTTATTTCACTTAGTATAATACCCTCAAGGTCCATCCATGTTGTCTCAAATGTCATGGTCTCATTCTTTTTATGGCTGTGTAATATTTCATCACACACACACACACACACACACACACACACACACATACACACACTACATCTTCCTTATCTATTTGTCTGTTGATGGACACTAGCGTTACTTCCATGTCTTGGCTATTGTAAATAATGCTGCAATAAACATAGGGGTGCATATATCTTTTCAAGTTAGTGTTTTCATTTTCCCTGGGTAAATAGCCAATAGTGGAATTATTAGATCATATGGTATTTTGATTTTTAATTTTTTGAGGAATTTCCATACTGTTTTCCACAATGGGTGCACCAATTTACCTTCCCACCAACAGTGCACAAGAATTCCTTTTTCTCTACATTCTCGCAAACACCTTTTTTTCTTGTCTTCTTGATTTTAGTCATTCTGACAGGTGTGAGGTGATATCTCATTGTGGTTTTGATTTGCATTTCCCTGATGATTAGTCATGTTGACATCTTTTCATGTGTTTGTTGGTGATCTATAGGTCTTCTTTAGAAAAATGTCTGTTCAGTTCCTCTGCCCATTTTTTAATGATTTTTTTTTGATGTTGAGTTTTATGTTATTTTAGATATCAACTTTTTTTTTTTTTTTAAAGATTTTATTTATTTATTTGATAGAGAGAGACACAGCGAGAGAGGGAACACAAGCAGGGGGAGTGGGAGAAGGAGAAGCTGGCCTCCCGCAGAGCAGCCCAGGACCCTGGAATCATGACCTGAGCTGAAGGCAGACACCTAACGACTGAGCCACCCAGGTGCCCCTAGATATCAACTTCTTATCAGACATCATTTGCAAATATCTCCTCCCATTTAGTAGGTTGTCTTTTTGTCTTCTTGATGGTTTCCTTTGCCTTGCAAAAGCTTTTTATTTTGATGTAGTCCCAATAGTTTATTTTTGCTTTTGTTTCCCTTGCCTTAGGAGACATATCTAGAAAGAAGTTGTTATGGCCAGTGTCAGAGAAATTACTACCTGTGCTCTCTTCTAGGATTGTTATGGTTTCAGGGCTCATGTTTAGGTCTTTAATCCAGTTTGAGTTTATTTTTATGTATTGTGTTAGAAAGTAGTCCAGTTTCATTCTTATATGTATAGCTGTCCAGTTTTTCCAGCACCACTTATTGAAAATACTGTCTTTTCCCCATTTTATATTCTTGCCTCCTTTGTCATAGATTAATTGACCACATAATTGTGGATTTATTTCTGGGGTCTGTATTCTGTTCCATTGATTAATGTGTCTATTTTTGTGCCAATACCATACTATATTGATTACTATAGCTTTGTAGTATATATTGAAATACAAAATTGTGAGACCTCCAGCTTTGTTCTTTCTCAAGATTTCTTTGGCTACTTGGGGTTTTCTATGGTTCCATACAAATTTCAGCATTATTTGTTCTAGTTTTGTGAAAAATTCTGTTGGTATTTTTATAGGGATTTCATTGAATCTGTAGATTGCTTTGGGTAATATGGATATTTTGACAATATTAATTCTTCTATTCCATGAGCATAGAATATCTTTCAATTTCTTTGTGTCATCTTCAATTTCTTTCATCAACAGTTTTCAGAGTATAGGTCTTTCACTTCTTTGGTTAAGTGTATTTCTAGGTATTCTTTTTGGTAGAATTGTAAGTGATGTTGTTTTTAAATTTATCTTTCTGTAACTTGGTTGTTAGTGTATAGAAATGCTACTGATTTCTGGGCATAAATTTTGTATCTTGCCACTTAACTGAATTTGTTTATTCTAACAGTTTTTGGTGGAGTCTTTAGGATTTTTCTGTGTATAGTATCATGCCATCTGCAAATAGTGACAGTTTAACTTCTTTGACAATATGGTTACCACACATTTCTTTTTTCTTGTCTAATTGCTGTGGCTAGCACTTCCAGTACTACATTGAATAAAAATGGCAAGAGTGAGCCTCCTTGTCTTGTTATTGACCTTAGAGGGAAAAGATCAAAGGAATCTCTAGAAACAACCACAAAACAAGTAAAAATGACAATAAATATATGCCTATCAATAATTACTTCAGGGCAAATGGACTAAATGCTCCAATCAAAAGACATAGGATGTCAGAATGCATTAAAATAAAACAAAAACAAGACCCATCTATAGGCTTTTTACAAGAAACCATTTTAGACCTAAAGACACCTGCAGATTGACAGTGAGTGGGTTGAGAAACATTTTTCACACAAATGGATGTCAAAAGAAAGCTGGAGTAGCATACTTATACTGGAAAAATGACTTTAAAACTAAGACTGTAAAAGGAGGCCAAGAAAGGCATTATGTAATCGTAAAAGGGACAATCCAACAAGAAGATATAACAATTGTAAATATTTATGCACCCAACATGGGAGCATTCAACTATATAAAATAACAATAAACATAAAGGAACTAATTGATAATAAAAAAATAGTAGTAGGGGACTTTAATACCCCACTTACATCAATGGACAGATCATCAAAATAGAAAATCAACAAGGAAGTGATAGCTTTGAATGACACACTGGGCAGATGGATTTAATAGATATATTTAGAACATTCCATCCTAAAACAGCAGAATACACATTCGTTTCAAGTGCACGTAGAACATTCTCCAGAATAGATCACACGTTAAGTCGCAAATTCAGCCTCAACAAGTACAAAAAGATTGAGATAATGCCATATACCTTTTCTGACCACAACACTATGAAACTAGAAGTTAACCACAAGAAAAAAAAAATTGGAAAGACCACAAATACATGGAGGTGAACAACATGCTACTAAACAATGAATGGGTCAACCAGGAAATCAAAGAAGAAAAGAAAATACATGGAAACAAATGAAAATGAAAACACAATAGTCCAAAACCTTTGGGATGCAGCAAACGCAGTCCTAAGAGGGAAATAAATAACAATACAGGACTACCTCAAGAGGCAGGAAAAATTTCAAACAATCTAACTTTATACTTAAAGGAGCTAGAAAAAGAATAATAAACTAAGCCTAAAGCCAGTAGAAGGAAGGAAATAATAAAGATTAGAGAGGAAATAAATGATAAAAAAAAAAAAAAGCCCAGTAGAATAGATCAATGAAACCAGGAGTTAGTTCTTTGAAAAAATTAATAAAATTGATAAACTTCTAGCCAGACTTATAAAAAAGAAAAGAGAAAGAACCCAAATAAATAAAATCGCAAATGAGAGAGGATAAATAACAACCAACACCACAGAAATACAAACAATATAAGAGGATGTTATGAAAAACTATACGCCAACAAATTGGACAACCTGAGAGAAATGGATAAATTCCTAGAAACATATAAACTACCAACACTGAAACAGAAAGAAATAGAAAACTTGAACAGGCTGATAACCAGCAAAGAAGTTGAATCAATAATCAAAAAACTCCCAACAATCAAAAGTCTAGAACCAGAGAGATTCACAGGCAAATTCTACCAAACATTTAAAGAAGAATTAAGATCCATTCTTCTCTAACTATTCTAAAAATAGAAGGAAGAAAAACTTCCAAATTCATTCTATGAGGCCAGCATTACCCTGATTCCAAAACCAGATAAAGACTCCACTAAAAAAACAACTACAGGCCAATATCCCTGATGAACATGAATTCAAAAATTCTCCATAAAATAGCAAAACAAATCCAACAATACATTGAAAGAATCATTCACCACAATCAAGTGGGATTTATTCCTGGGTTGCAAGGGTGGTTCAATATTCACAAATTAATGTGATACACCACATTAATAAAAGAAAGGATAAGAACCACATGATCATTCAATAGATACAGAAAAAGCATCTGACAAAGTACAACATCCATTCATGATAAAAATCCTCAACAAAGTAGGTTTAGAGGGAACATACCTCAACATGATAAAGGCCGTAAATGGAAAAACCCCATAGCTAATATCATCCTCGGGGGGGGAATAGCTGAGAGATTTTCCTCTATGGTCAGGAACAAGATAGGGATGTTTACTCTCATCACTGTTATTTAACATAGTACTGGAAGTCCTAGCCACAGCAGTCAGATGACGAAAAGAAAAGCCATCCAAATCAGCAAGGAAGAAGTAAGCTTTCACTATTTGCAGATGACCTGATATTCTGTATAGTAAATCTAAAAGACTTCAACAAAAAAACTGCTAGAACTGATAAATGAATTCAGTAAAGTAGCAGGATCCAAAATCAATGTACAGAAATCTGTTACATTTCTATACACCAATAATGAAGCAGCAGAAAGAGAAATCAAGAAATGAGTCCCATTTATAATTGCACCAAAAATAATAAGATACCTAGAAATAAATCTGACCAAAAAGGTGAAAGACCCATGCTCTGAAAACTATAAAATACTGATGAAAGAAATTGAAGATGACACAATGAAATGGAAAGACAGTCCATGCTCAAGGATTGGAAGAACAAATACTGCTAAAATGTCTATACTACCCAAAGCAATCTACACATTTAATGCAATCCCTATCAAAATACCACCAGCATTTTTCAGAGCTAGAACAAACAGAGCTAGAACAAACAATCCTAAAATTTGTATGGAACCACAAAAGACCCTGAATAGCCAAAGCAATCTTGAAAAAGAAAAGCAAAGCTGGAGGCATCACAATTCCGGACTTCAAGTTATATTACAAAACTGTAGTGATCAAAACAGTATGGTACTAGAACAAAAATAGACACACAGATCAGTAGAACAGAATAGAAAACCCAGAAATGAACCCACAACTATATGGTCTATTAATCTTTGACAAATCAGGAAAGAATATCCAATGGGAAAAAGACAGTCTCTTCAAAAATGGTGTTGGGAAAACTGGACAGCAACATGCAAAAGAATGAAACTAGACCACTTTCTTACACCAAACACAAAAATAAATTCAAAATGGATGAAAGACCTAAATGTGAGACCTGAAACCATCAAAATCCTAGAGGAGAACACTGGCAGTAACCTCTTTGACATCAGCTATAGCAACTTCTTTCTAGATATGTCTCCCGAGGCAAGGGAAACAAAAGCAAAAATAAGTTATTGGGACTTCATCAAAATAAAAACTTCTGTACAACAAAGGAAACAATCAACAAAACTAAAAGGCAACCTATGGATTGGGAGAAGATATTTGCAAATGATAAAGGGTTATATCTGTATATATAATCTATATATAATATCTGATAAAGGGTTAGTATCCAAAAATATAAAGAACTTCTTAAAATCAACACCTGAAAAATGAATAATCCAATTAAAAAATGGGCAGAAGATATGAATAGACATTTTTCCAGAGAAGACATGTAGATGGCCAAGAGACACAAGAAAAGATGCTCAACATCACTGATAATCAGGGAAATACAAATCAAAATTACAATGAGCACCCCTGTCAGAATGGCTAAAATCAACAACACAAGAAACAACAGGTATTGGCAAAGATGTGGAAAAGCAGGAACCCTCTTACACTGTTGGTGAGAATGCAAACTGGTGCAGCCACTGTGGGAAACAGTATGGAGGTTCCTCAAAAAGTTAAAAATAGAACTGCCCTACAGTATAGCAATTGCACTATTAGGTATGTATCCCCAAAATATAAAAATACTAATTCAAAGGGATACATGCACTCTGATGTTTATAGCAGCATTATCTATAGTAGCCAAATTATGGAAACAGCCCAAGTGTTTATCCACTATGAATGGATAAAGAAGAGGTGACATATATATATATATATAAAACCAAATATTCAGCCATAAAAAAGAATCAAATCATGCCATTTGCAATGACATGGGTGGAGCTGGAGAGTAATAAATAAGTCAGAGAAAGACAAATACCCTGTGATTTCACTCATATGTGGAATTTAAGAAACAAAACAAATGAGCAAAGGGGTAAAGGGGGGGGGCAAACCAAGAAACAGACTCTGGAGTGATTTGTTGTAATGAGCTTTGGTGTTGTATGGAAGTGCTGAATCACTATATTGTACACCTGAAACTAATATTACACTGTTTGTTAACTAGAATTTAAACAAAAACTTTAAAAAAGTAAAAAAAAAAAATTTAATTAAAAAAACCCCACAAAACTATGGCTTGTTTTCCATGCCAAATGAAAGGGTGGCTGGTGTGGGCTTGTGGATCCTTGGTTTGCTGAGGTCACAAATTTACTGTGAGCTGGATTCTGCTCCATTTTGGGCTTTTAAGGTGGAGGGGGGAGAGAACATTCTGCAGTTCCTCAGCCCTTTCAAATTGTCTTTTTTTTTTTTTTTCTTTTTCCTGTGCCCCTGTGTGACCAGGGCTGGTGTATACTTGAGGATCCCGAGCTTGGTGAAGTCGAAAGCTCCCCGTGACAACTGGACCTACCAGTTATGGCTCCTGGCCCTCCCCCTTAAGTGTCCAGACCCTGCTCCCAACTAGACTTTTAAGGTGGAGGGGGGAGATAGTGTTTCTGCAGTTTCTCAGCCCCTTTAAACCGCAGCTTTTCTTCTGTGTCCCAATGCGGGGAGGGCTGGTGGGCATTGTGGATCCTGGTCTTGCTGAGGTTGCAAGCTTTCTGTGATGATCTGACTTGTCACTTATGGTGCCACAACCCACTAATTATGACATCAGAACCCGCCCCTGTGGCATCCAGACCCGTTCCTGTCTGGGCTTTTCAATGGACAGAGAGGGGGGTGGGGGATGTCCTCAGCCCTTTTAAATCCTGGCTTCTTTTTCCATGCCCCAGCACGAGTAGGGCTGGCGTGTGCTTGCCGAGCCTTGGGCTCACTGAAGTCATCAGCTCACTGAGATGACAGGACCCTCCCGTGATGGTGTCCAGACTCTGCTCCTATCTAGGCTTTTAAGGAGGGGTGGGAATGTAAACTGTGTAGCGTAGATCTCCTGTCCCTCTGACCTGGAGAGCTTTCCCCGCAGTTCCTCCGATGCTTGGCAGGGTTCTAGTGTTCTGTCTTTTATATGCTAGTTGCTCTTTTAAACCCTGGCCTTTTTTCTGTGCCCAAGGACAGAGGAATCTTTCCCAGTCCCTCAGTACTATCCCTACACTGCCATTCACAGTGTTGGAGGTGGGGCTTCCCTTTGTTATTGTGTCTATGTCTTGCTATATCTTGAACCAGAACCTCAGTTCAAAGGAATTTAAACAACACACACATTTTAAGCAATCAGGAATGTTGAATGCATATACATGTAGATGCAAAATTGGTCCATATATATAGGGAAATAATCAGTTGCAATTTGCTGGGCACAATTCATTTGTATTACTGTTAGTTTTCTGTAACTTAACAGATAGCTAAACTAAAATATGTAAATATATTTTATATATTTTATATATTATATATAAAATGTATAACATGTAAAATTCTACAAATACGTATTTGTATATATAAAATATGTAAAATATATATAAAATAGCTCAAGGATAACAGATACATGTTTCACCCATTTCAAAGTCTCACAGTTTTTCTTGACATTGGAAAATATGATAGGAATAAAAATCTTAGAAATGTGGTCAGAGAGACTTCCTCCTCAAAACAGATACCACAGATCTCAACAAATCTTCTTGTCTTGCTTGGAGGTATGTAGTTCATCTTAAGGCCAAGTCCAGTTTTGAGTAGGAGAATAAACATTTATCACACTGTTCATTTTGTCAAAAACTGTGTTTGAGAATTTAGTTTGTGCCACTTGCTGAGTGACTGCTTATTCGTGCTATAACAATAAAGAAATAATATTGTGCCTGCCCTTATGGAGCTCACATTCCAGAAGGGAATACAGACAAGTAGCCAGAAATCATATTACTCTGATAAGAGCAGGGTGATGAATCAGTGAAGTTTCTTAGAAGAAATAAATTTGGGCAAACCTGAGTGGAAATTATGCTAGTTACTGAGAAAAAGGAAGTAGAGAGCCTTCCAAAAAGAAGGGATATGTGGTAGATAGGCCAGGGTATAAGAGAGCACCAAGACTGAGTTGCTTACAGAATTTCCCACACAGCTTACTTAATGCCTCATAAATCATGTTACCAGTTTGGCACACATGTTTTGCAAAGGCTTGAAGGAAGTTTCGTGTCACTTGCCATTCTTCCTTTGAAAAAGTTTTTAAAATTTAACTTCTAAATTGCCATCATTTCTGTAATTTATCTTGAAATGATGAAACGATTTAGGGAGATTAATCCAAACATTTAGAATTTAGGACTAGTTAAATTCAGTTTAGTTTTTCCATACTGGTCTATCCTTATCACATAGTCTGTTCTCTTCAGTTCTTCCACAAATCCCTTAATCCCTCTACCCCATGACTACTAACTCCTTGTTTGTTTAGATAAAGGGAGTTTTTCTTCTGGGCAGGGACTATTTTTTGTATCCCTATACAAAAGAGAAGCAGTGTAGGTGAGCTCATTTATTCACATAGTTTGCAACCCAATAACAAAATAACCAGTTCAGGTTAATGTTGCCTGAGGAGTAAATGTAGAAGGTAGGAAGCTACATTTTAACAAGATAAGTAAAATAAAATAATAAAACTCCACTTTTCACAGTAGAGAGCTAAGTACATTCAAGTTCACACGCAATATTTGTTTGAAATCTCTAAGGCTGTTTTTCTGTTTATTTTTGGGCGGTTTTCAAGCGATTTGGTACATTTGGTTGTATTTATTTGGATGCTAGATTAGAAATCAGATTATAAAACTGAGGTAGATAGTAACCTATCAGCAAATAAGTTAAAACTATAGAGAAGAGTTGGGGGGGAACCCCATTCCATTGAAGCATAATGCAGTAATTAATGGCTGCAATAATGTTCTTAATTCAAGAAAAAGATAATTGTTTTCAGTATTTTCTATTTACAGAAAATATGTAAGGAATTTTTTAAATTAAATTATTGATTAAAAACATTAGGTAATAAATAATTAAGCTTTAACTATCTTGGACATTACAGTGGTGATACCTCCTGATTCCCAAATGGTGGCCAGTTACATGTGATATAATATGACTCTGGCTGCTAATAGTGTAAAACAGGTTTACAGTATTAGCAAAATTGTAGAGTAGAATGCTTGGGCTAAAGGATGAAAGGTCATTAGAAACCAAGGACACATGACAGTGTTCTAAATAAGAGAGCAAATAAGGAAACAAATATGGAGAATCATGGTGATGTCTAGCAACAGTAATTAAGGGGTTTCACCAATGTCTCATGCTGATTTGGAAAAGGGTTTGTTGCTGTGTTTTGAAGAAGATCTGAATAAACAGGCAGCAATTATTACAGAGACTTAGTTCTTCCAGCAGGTGGCCACCACAGCAGATTGCTCCATAAGGGTGTAGGAGATCGCTTTGTGATGAAAAGGTGGTGATGTCTTGAAGAGGACATAAGTAAGTGCTAATCTGGCATTTCAGATGTTCCAATGAGAGCCCCCTCCAAAAAAGAAAAATATGCCCCCATTGTTCTCAAGCTGCTTTCAGCTTGCTTTATTTTTCTTCATAGCTCTCTTAATTTGCTGATAAGGTGAGGATGGCAGAATAATGTCCCTAAAGATGCCCATTTTCTAATCCTCAGAATCTGTAGACATGTTACCTTACATGGCAAAAGGGACTTTGCAGGTGTGATTATGTTAAGAACCTTGAGTTGGGGAGATGATGTTGGATTATTTGAGTAAACCCAATCTAATACTATGAGTCCTTAAAAGCAGAGAGAACTTCTCTTTGCTGTAGTGAGTATATATGCCTATGAAAAGATGATCATAGGAGTTCAGGGGTGCAACATTGTTGGCTTTGAAAATGGAGGAAAGGGGCCATATGAGAAGTTTCTAGAAGCAGGGAAAGACAAGGAAACTGATTCTTAGAACTTCCAGAAAGGAATGCAGCTCTACCAACACCTTGATCTTAGCCCAGTCAGATCAGTGTTGAAATTTTAACCTAAAGAACTATGAGATAATAAATTTGTGTTGCTTTAAGCCACCAGGTTTGTGATAATTTGTTACAGCAGCAATAGGAAACAAATACTTATGGTAGATGTTGTCTCATTGTCTCCCCATTTCCCATGTATACATGTTAGAATGTAAACCTTAAAAGGGCATGGAATATTCATTTTCTTCAGTGCTCTATCCCTAAGATATTTTGAAATATAGCAGGTGTGTGTGTAATAAATACTTATTGAATGAATAGATGATTGCATGTGAGAACTATTTGAATAGAATTTATGAAAATTTGCTCCAATAAATGTGTTAAAATAATCATATCAAATGATACATTTTAATGATAATTGTGATATATTTTTGTCTACACTATTTGAGCTTCAAAAACACTTCCTATATCACATTTTACAAATATGGAAATAGATATTCACAAGCATTAAGAAATGTACACATATTCTCATTATTTATCAAGACTAACAGCAAACTAACATTTCAAAAGCAACTTAAACATAGGAACCAGATAAGAACCATATAATTTGATATAGTTAAGAAACTGAGAAACATTCACATGAGGAAGAGAGCTGGCATCCCAGAGATGCTTCACAAAGTGGTAGTAACTTTAGACCTTTCTGTAGTCTTGCCATTACAAATCTAGACAGGAATGCAGTTATTGCATTTGGGAGCAATCAGGATCTTAAGGGACAACCCTCCATTCATTCATTTATTCATTCATTCAATAATATTGCTGGGTGCTTGCTCTGTGACAGGTATTGGTCTAGATACTAGGGATATAGCAAAATACAAGGTAGACAGAAATCCTAGCCCTCGTGAAAACCACATTCTAGTGGGGGAGGTAGAAAATAAACAAAATCATGAAAATATAAAGTCTATTATTTAGTGTTTAGACCTGTGGAGAAAAATAATGGCAGGGCAAGTTGGGAGAGGGAAAGAGTGTGTGGTGTTTCTTTTATAAGGAGGATATCAAGGGAAATCTTCAATGAGCAGGTGAAACTGGAACAAGGCTTAAGAGAATTATCATTTGAGAAAGCAAAAGAGTGAGCTATTGAAACCCTGGGGGCAAAGGAAAGTATTCCAGGCAGTGGAAACAGTAAATGCAAAACCTTGAGGCAGGGTGAACCTGATGTATTTGAAGACTTGCAAGACCATTGCTTATTTATAGTACTTATAATATACTTACAGTATTTTATTTGGATGCAGAATGTGAAATTAAAAAATTCTAGGGTTTTCCACAACAGTCAGTTCACATGAGCTCTTTTAAGTCTCTGATTATCATAGCTCTTCCTCCTCAATGAGATTCTGGCTTAGAAATCTTGGCTTTGCTGACATGCATAGAGTGGTCAAATACCAACACCAGGAATGCTTCACTGGGGTTAGAAAGGACATATTTTGAATTACTGAATAATTGAATAAAATGACAACTATATAACTTGTGATGGAGGATGTAACTTTCTAGTGACCATATATACCATTTTTGCCTGGGAGAATGGCTCACTAATGGAAAGTTCTTTGGGCATGGCATCAGATCAAGAGCAGATAGCATGTCAAGAGAAATATTTCATCCTGGCCATAGTAAGGACAAATGAGCTTTTTTGCCCCACGTATGCATCCAATTTATTCATTCATTCTTTTGAATATTTACTGAGCATCTCCTTAGTACCAGGCACTCTTTTCTGGGAAGGATATGGCAAAGAAGAGAGCGGATAGGAATTCCTGCCCTCATGGAATTTATACTCCAGTGGGAGAAAAAAAGACACATAATGCAATATTTTCAAAAGTAGGTTTTAGTTTTCAAATTCTTTTATTTCAGGTTTTTTATTGAATTCTTTCTATAGTGTTTCTATGACTTGTAGTGCTGGATAGATAAATATTTTTTCTGCTTGGTTCCTTCTTCTATAGTTGGTATGAAGACAATTGCGTTTTGGCTTGGCCAAATTTTTTACACTCCGTTTGTTTGTGTTATGGCTTCAGCTTTGTTGATAGACGTGTTCATGCTTATGTGTTCTTACACTTTCTCAGTTACCCATTTAATGACTGCCTTTTTAGGGTATATTATTTCTAAAGATGTCTGCTGTCATCTACTACATTGAAAATATTTTAAAACTGAAAACAATTTGCAGGCATTGTAAAAATTTCAAAATACGGACTGTATAAGAAAATACTTGGTTCTATAGCTAATGTCTCTCCTCAGAAGTTTGGTGACTGTCTTTCTATATCTCTCCTCTGAACACACCTTTTTTCCCTTCCAAAACAAAAATCCTACAATCTATTTTTCCCCCAGTTAAGCCATTATTTGCTTTTTGTGGGAGTATAGGAATATTTTCCATTTATTAAATATATGTTCATGTCTGTATTCACATGTTAACACCTCTTTCTTCTCTCTCTCCCTCTTGTATTATAAAGGTGGAAGAAGGAAAAGATAATCTTAATACAAAGTTTTATGGTTCTCTAATAATAATTTTGTGGGAAATTGATTTTTAAATATGTACAGCTTCTCTAAATAAGGTTATTTTAACTAAATTTTCTCTGTTTTGAATTTTATTTTATTATCTGTAACTTGTTTAAAATAGACTTTTAAAATTTCTAGTTACTTGTTATAATTAACTTTACATGGAGTCTATGTAGTCACCAAATTGCTTCACTAGATTTCAAAATTGCAGATAGCTGTCCACTATCATGAGCTAAATGAAGCTTATGTAGATTCTCAAATAAAGGTCTTAGAAATGTAAGCAGTAAGAACTATTTGGCCATGGCACAGATGTTCTGATCATTACAGGAATTGTGTCTTTAATTAAATTTGTACTCTAGTGCCAGTTCAAAAACTTTGTTTTTCATACAAAAACCCAATTACACAGCTAAGAGGATGTTCATGCTCCAATGAGTTGAAAGTCAAGAAGAAAACTGTTACAGTATTAATGCAAGCTTTTTATTTAAGCACTGATGTTTTTTTACTACATTATAAAAATATCTCTAAGGAGTCAAGAATTTATTCTTCTACAATAAAATGCTATTTATACCAAGTGGAAATTGACTTAAAATTTAAAACCAAGTTTTTTTGTTTGTTTTTAGTTTCTATTTAAACCAAGTTTTTAACATATTGATGTTTTGTATTATTTTATCTATTTATCAATATCTGCTTATGATATGACATGCTATGTTACCATCTTGAATTTGTATTTTATTTTATTATTATTTTTTAAAGATTTTATTTATTTATTTGACAAAGAGAGACGCAGTGAGAGAGGGAACACAAGCAGGGAGAGTGGGAGAGGGAGAAACAGGCCTCCCGCGGAGCAGGGAGCCCAATGTGGGGCTCAATCCCAGGACCCTGGGATCATGACCTGAGCTGAAGGCAGACGTTCAATGACTGAGCCACCCAGGCGCCCCTTGAATTTGTATTTTAGTTAACAAATTCTCCTTACTTATATTTGAATCACTTATGCTTCCCTTTCAAATAGCCTAAGGCTTTTAGAGAAGATAAAATAAATAAAAAAGCAAGTAACATTTTTATTTCTTTGGTCTAGAATTAATGCTATAAAAAGTAGAGTAGATAGAAAAATTATAATATTCATTTAATGTAATGTGAACAAAAAGGTGAAGATATTGTCCACTGTGCAGTTATCAGGGATGTCCGTCAAACTCACACAGCACAGTTCTGTATACAGTTAATGCCCTAAAACATGAAGAATGAAAACTTGACATTTTAAAATCTTAAGCTCACTGTTTACTAAAGAATGTAGACATCTCAATTGTTTTGCAGGAGTGAATTTTATTAAAATATTATAATTCTGTAATGTTAAAATCTTGAGACTTTTCATTTACATGCTTTCCATGTGAGTAGATTTTCCAGGAAAGTAAAAATAAAAATTAGAGAAAAATGATAGAAATATTTTTGCAAAAAACCAGAATATTTCAGTGTTTTTTTTTTAAATGAGAAAAGTCATTATTCAGTTGTGTTGTTAAATCCAGTTTTATTAGATTGATACTTTGCCTTTTTTATTCTTTTGAGTATTTTAGAATGGAATGATGTAGGTTCAAATTACATAACTTTTTTTGAGCCAATTTACTAAGGTTTCTTTGTGCTCCAGTTCATTCATTTTATATATTTATAAAAGGAAGTTACATATGACTTCCTCATATGTAACCTGAGGGTAACCCAGGCAAAAGTCCAATTTCTCTAAACCTGGCTAGAAAAGTCCACACAGAAATTAAGGTGAGATAAATCTGAGAAAAATAATTCACATTGGTGAACTTAACTCGAATCTAACTCAAGTGGTTCCAACAGGACACCTTAAGGTGTCTGTTTCCAGGAATGATATAATATTGTCCAGTCACCTCCCTCCACCACCCCAGTTATAATATTTGCTGCCCTGCAACAGACATAAAATTGCTTACTTTTAAAATGTATTCTTTATATTTGAAGATGGAGTAGGGGACTATTAAAATGAAAACAATGTTGTTTATCATTGCCTTAATTCTGTCAAAAGAGGAAATAGGAGTACAAATAAAGGACTTGGTGTTATTACTGACTCAGTCTCTTCAGTACCCTTTTTTATGTGGAAAGTGAGATTTCTAAACTTGGGATTGGGTGTTTTCTCTGGCTGTATTAGGCTAGCCTTCCTGACTGGAGAGATGCACAGTCTAGTGATTGGATGATTCAAAACCCTGTGTGTACTTGCAGTGGGAGGCTGGCATCCTCACCTAGCTCTAACCCTGATTTTCCATTCTCTGCTTATACCACACACATTTTCCCCCTGGATTTTGGAAATTTTATGTTACTGGCACTGTTGCCTTTTCCAGCTCTGAAGCCTTTGTAAAGATCAAGATCAGTTAGCTTGCAGAATTTTAGGAAATGTTATTGACATTCAGATTGTTGCTGATGTCATGAGAATGTCAATTGCAACTCAAACTTACTTCAAAATTTTAATTTTACATAGATTAAATCATACTCACTTTAACAACCTCACATTTAGCTCCCTCCAAATATCGTATCAACCTCAGTGGCTGTAGAATTATTACAGAAGACAAGAGGAACCATCCTGCAAATGTAGCTTTCCTTCTCCACCTCACTACCTTGCCTGTCATTATAGATGTGTGTCCTTGGTGGGTCTCATTTAAATCTTACTTTCTTTTTGACTCATGACAAATTACGACATCAGTGTCGGTCTATTAATTCTGGAAAACTGCAAAGTTGTAGTTCTTTCTAGACATATGTCTTCCCCAGTTTTCAAGCTGTGATGTCTTTATTACTTATATCAAATTAGAGAAAGGCATCATGTATGTGATGGAGAGAAAGTTTATCCATAAATGTTCCTATCTATAGATGTTAAAACAGCATATAAGGGAACAAGGACAAATATTTATATATTAGAATAAAAAAAGTTGAGACTATGGCTATTTTTTAGGCATTAGCTCCACTTAGCTCTGGAATTGGTTGGTACTTTCTATATTACACTTCAACGTGTCTAGTTATCCTTTGTTTTAGACATATTCCAGCCTTTTGTCATTGCTGCTACAACTTTTAGAGCTCACTGGCCATCCATATATATAACTGTTGAAAAGATACTTTGGCAAAAATTTCTCCATATTCATCCAAATTCACATTCTTCTTTGTTTCTCACTGGGGACACAGGTAATATTTCCCAATCTCATTTACTGTGAGGTGTGGCCATGTGACTAGCTTCTAGCTAACAGATTACGAGTAGAAGAGATGTATGCATTTCCAGCTCAAACCTTTTATGAAACTAATGTGCCTTCTCTTTACTCTCTTTCCCCTGCACTGCCTAAATGCAAACAATGATGGGTCCCTTGAGGATGACAGAACTTTTAAATATCAGGAGCCTAAATCACTAGATAAAAAGAATGTTGACCAGGAACCCCTTTTTGGATTGTTAATGTGAGCAGAAATTAAGCTTCCATCATGATTGAGTCACTATATATTTTGGAGTTGGTTTCCTCTAATAGATACCAACATTTTATTAATTGTACATTTTTTTTTTTTTTCTGAATTGGTTTAAAGGCTAAAGAAATAAACTCCTAGTGCCTGGTAGTTCCTAAGCAAATATTTTCTAATTTGCTAAAAGTCTCAGCTCTCCCCAGACTCTACTTTCTAATCTAATCCTGAGTCCAAGACTATAACCATCTCTGAAGGCCCATTCTTGAGTTGGCCCATCTGTCCCTACAGTCTCCTAAATATTCTGCACACAGCTAAATTTCTTCTGCTCTGAGTGATTTATCTTTGCTAATTATATTCAATAACCAATTCTAGTGATGATTCTCATTTGGCCTGAGTGAGCATGTTTTGCTAAGAGCCCTCATGGAGTGATCTAGGACAAGGTTTCTGTAGGCATCATGTGGTCTCAATGATGTTTGTTCACTTTAAATAAAATCTTCAAGATTGTGTCAGATAGCTTCGTACTACTTTAAATCTAGGACTCCCACTTCCTATCCAAGTGGTGCTAATTCTTGGATCATCTATAGAGTGGACACAATTGACATACCTGAGATCAGTTAATGACAGTCTTCTCAGTTACTTGGCATCGTGTTGCAAGAAGAGTAGAAATTGTAATAGAAGACTAGACTGAATTTAAGCAACTTGGGTTCAATAAGGGCTCCCTACCTACCAAGTAAGTATATTATTGAGATTTTATTATCTCTACTAAAATTAGGAATAAAAATACTTCTTAGCGCAAGTTAAGAACTTAACTTGGGTTGCTGCAAGGACTAAATAAAACCATGACCCTGGAATCCCTTCATAAATGTTACACAATAAGTTATTCATATAGTAAGCATAGGTATAATGTTTCTAGAGTACCTCAGTGTCATTATAGTATATACTGTTTGAAACACTTAGTGATATATAATAAATTCACAAAATGTAGGTGGGTACTCACTCTCTCCTATTATACATTGTGGTCTTGTTCTCTCTTTATATAACCAAATAATTGTTCTGGCTTTCCTTTTTCACATATATTCTAAATAAACAAAGACATAAAATGAAGGACATTGAGTAGATGAGGAACACTGCAGTGAATCCTGAGAGCCCAGTGAATTTCAGTTGTAGAAAAGCAATCCCTGAAGTCTGCTTAGATATCTGCCTGCTTGTTTCATAGCCTCTTGGTGTACAGAATGTTGTTTTGGAGAGATAACTTTGTAGTTACACAGCAAGGCCTCTTGTCTTGGGATATGAGCTGAGACATTTTAGGAGATGACTACCACAACCAAGAAAATAGGCAGATGCTATTAACTAAATCCAGCAGGAGCCATGAATAAATTACATACCATGAAAACTTCTTGTGAACTGAATTTTCCAAAGATCTTGCTTCACTTTATGCTCCATTTCTTTTAGCTGCTTCTTTTTCTTTTACTTTTTCTCTCGTGTTAGTGGTACTGAGGGATTTTGCCTTTAATGCATTTTATTTGTTTATTTTTAAAGATAACACATGGCTTCTTCAGCTGAGGCAAAAATGAGATATTCTATTTTCCACAAATAAGAATTGAATCCTTACATCATTCTGCATTGTAAAATATCACTCAAGTTTAACATTGTTTATCAACTGTCTAATCTCTGCCTGTAGTACAGTTCCTGATACATAAAAAGCATTTAATATGTAATTTTCAATGAATGAATGATATAATATACAGTATTAGTTGAGAATTACTGCTTGCATTTCTTCTACACATACCCCAAAAAAGATAAAGATAATTGTTATATCTTCTAAAATTTTCCTCAGATAAAAAGATACGTGCTTCAGATGCATAGATACTTTTATAAAGATTCCCATTGAAAAATATGTCCATTCCCTGGGGGAGAGAGTAGATTTTCACATAGCAGCTTTAGTGTGGGTGGGAATAATGTACACCTCTAATAATTAAAAATTGACCTGCTTACTTGAGGCCGATATATATTTGCCTAAATAAATTTTAAATAAAATGCAGGCGATCCATTGAGAAAAATACAAGGTAGCTATTTTGGCTGTCTGACAGTCCCCCATCTGCAGACTATACTTCAAAACAAAACAAAACAAAAAAACCACAAACCAAAACAATGGGAGATCTTTGGTATTTCTTCATATAAATGTATTAATCCTATCATGGGGGATTCACCCTCATGCCCTTACCTAAGCCTAATTATGGCCAAAAGGCCCTCTTTGCTAATATCCCTACAGTGGGGATTAGGGCTTCAACATATGCATTGAAGGGGAGACACAAACATTTAGTCCATAGCATATCACTATGGAACCTGTGCTATCACTTTACTGAAGGAGAAATGGCCATATCATGGTTAATATTAAGTACCTGATAGAACAAAGCAAGTTTCAGAAGTGCTTCTAAGGGTTGCTCATTGAGAAACTTGATCAGGAGTATCTTGCAGTTTACAATTAAGAATCAAGGACGGTATAAACACATCTCAAATTTTACAACATGAAGTCAACACAAAATAATATTAGTGTACTTATCAGTGATGGAACTTGACTTAAGTGGAAAAATTAATACCATTGCTTAACTTTTACTGTATTTACTTTAATTACTAATTTATTGCTAATGATAATGCTTTCCATTTAAGGTATTTAATAACTCCTTTTGAAAGCTAAACTTACTCCAGAAAAGGAAATCATATACATTAAATAAGTTCTTAGATATGACAAAATCCTCAAGTTGCTACATTAGAAAATAAAGTATAGGAAAACTGGATTATCATAAATTTTAAGTGTCTCTTCTATAAACACCCCTCCTAATTCCTTTTGTGACCTTTTGCAACACTCAGCAATTTTATGGATAATAGCTATTATTTAGTCAAGATTTTATTTGTTGCACTTTGAAATAATTTCATCTTGCAGTTTTCCATCATGGTTACCACTACTTGCCTGTTACGTACACTAAACCATATTACCTACTACTGGGATTATAGCAAAATGTATGCAATTAATTCTACAACCTGGTTGGGTTGGTAAACATATCTGCATGAAAGGCTAATTACCATGATCTGTCCTTTACTCAGTTGCAGAATACTAGGAAGATAAAAATCTGAGTATCCACATGCCATACGTACATTAAATTGTCTTAGCAATTGTCTAAAAGTTAGGGGATAATGATAATAGATTATCATAATAAGTTTGTTCCATTGTTCTTGGTGATACTCTATATGCTTAAATATTTTATATCCTGGGATAAATATTGCTGAATATTTTTTCTTATGTCTTATTTCCAAACAGCTATATTAAAAAAAAACAAAAAAAAAAACAATAACCCTTAATGGGGTATTAAGAAAAATACCATAGCCTGTTGATGAACTGCTGCTATGTACCCACTACTCAACAATATAATGATAAATAGTTTTGCCTCAGTGTTGACCAAACATCACATTTCACTTGCCACAAGCAGAAGTCAGAAACCAAAGAGATGAGATATCTTCCTGTTAAAGAGTAAAAGAAAAGTGTTGTCGTTTAAAATATGAGCTACTAAAGTAAATGGGTTATGATTGCCCTAGGAATACACACACCCCACTTAATCTATCACTTTTCCAAGTGGAAATTCCAAAGGAATTTGACAAGGGATATCACAATTCCAAAGGAATTGAAATGAGAAAATAAGAGCAGCCTGATGCAAAGAAAATAAAATGGCTCATTTTTGTCACTTGAAGCCCATTTCAGAGCAGTCTGCTCTTTGCTGGTGGGTTCTGTTTCTACTTTGATAGTTTGTTTTGCCTTGTATGGAAGGACACAAAATTTGGATGTCCCACCATGATCCTGCTAGCACCTTGCCTTAGGTACATTTCCTTTGAGAGTTCCTCAAAGGGCGGTCAGCTGACTCATCTGACTTTGCTTCACTGGGAACACTCCTTGCAGGGCAGGACCAGCACAGTAAACTTGTACTTTCTTGGGCATCATTGTTCTTCATAGGAGAGGTGGTACAAATGGTTTCATCCTACAAGAGTCTGCAGAGCAGCCATTCCTGCCTCAGAGATGCATCTCTGTAAAAGGAATAGGAATCTGAACTTTTCCTTTTTGATTAACGAAAACTAATCAGTTCATTTTCTACTGGGCTGTACAATCTTGTGGGTGACTAATAGTGCAGATATGATCAGTTTAGTCCTTAGAATAGTGTCCTATATGCTTAGCAATGAAATCTGACAATAAATATGAAATATTAAGGCCTTCTGAGGGCCTGAAAGTTTATTGCTAAAAATAACAATTTGTAGTTTGACCAGCAAATGTTTGGTCAGTGTCTTACATTGAATATTGATCATTAGACATACCAGGCTCTTCTCTCTATATTTTCATTCTTTATAACACAGACACACTATGAATGGCTGTACATACAGACACTCAGGGGAGACAGAGTGTGCATCCTCCGACACGCACCTAAGCCTCCTGTCCATATACACAGATGCATGTCACACTCGCGGTGAGTCTGCCATTCCTGAGTGCAGCCTTGCCATTTCCTCTCCTCGCTCATACCCAGCCCCGACCCTCCACTTGTCCCATGCCCCTGCCTCTCCAGCTTGTGTGCTTAAGAACATTAAAGTCAGCGATGTACCCACAGGCATCTCTGCTTCAGCATTAACTGGGTGGCTTTCCGATTTCTGGTTCAGTATTTTTGAGGCAACCCGTGTCATTATTTGACAACTCTGATTTATGAGCAAGGGTTATTCCCCAGTCCCTCTTCATGCCCAGACATCCTTCAGCTTAACCAGGTTGTATATTTTCTTTAAAGGAGAAGGGTATATCAGTTTGGTCAGTTTAAGTTCATAACAGTTGACTGGGCCACGTTGGTGTGGATACTGTGCTTGAGTGGGAGATCTCACCATCTGATTGCTCACTTTTACTTGATGTGATTGAGGAGGCACAGAAATTCAGAATGGGCCTTTTTTCCTCATTCCTCCATGCATGTATCTAATGTGTACAGAGCCTGATGTGTAATGATGATGTGATGGTGGTGGTAATGATAATCGTCGTCATGATAACTAATATTTATTTGGTGCTTACTATTTATGTTCCATTGTATAAAGCATTTTACATTAACATACTCATTACAGCTCTAGGTAAAGTGGATAGGATTAGTCCATTCCACAGAAATGTACAGAGAAAAATGTACAGAGAAGTTAACTCATTTGTCCAAGAAATTGGCATTGCTGAGATTGAAACTAGCCATCTTGCTGCTTCTTTATTCTTGACTTCTTTTCTCCATGTCAACTGTTAGGAATATGGCAAGATCTCAAGATTCAGGTTTGTGAAAGGAAGGAATGTGAAACTTAATGGAGAGAGTAGAAGTTTGTTTAGACCCCAAAATTAAAATGTGTTTAGATTCAACATTTAACAGAGTTCTGCAATAAGGGTATTGAGTAGTATTAAATTCTAATTTTGTTGCTATACCTAAGGATGGTGCTTTCAGAAAGTTTATGGGTAGAATTTGGGAGTGCAGTGGTTTAATTGGCAAGAACAATAAGTGGCCGTTTATACCTTTAATGTCAATGATCTCCACCCAAAACCCACCATTATTTCTAACTTACATAATTTTAATTGCAACTTTTTAGTTAGCACATGACTAATTTAATTGACCTTTTTACAGTTTCCATTAATTAAAGGTACAGATTTAAAATTTAAAATTTATTTTATTTTCACAGCCTTCAAATATTTGAAAAATCAGTGTGTGAAGTGACCAGAGTAGGGTGACTATTTGATTTATACTTTCTTGGTCCATTGACCCTACAATAAGAGAACAGAAAAGTCACTATGTTAAGGTCTATGTCCCATTCAGCCTAGACTAAAATATGCTAATTTCAGGTAAGATAATGAGAATGATGCAAGAAAATTATTTGCACAGAGGAACTTTTGATAAGATAATTCTACCTTAAAATAATTAGGTAAGCTTGGACTTATAACACGCTTAGAGGTCAGAATTGAATCTGCTCACATTATGGTGTTTATTTATCAGAACTGTTCCTTGTCCAGCCACTAGGGTCTCATTTATATAATCTGGAGAACAGGGAGAGGGGTTGGGAAGGTAAAAGAAAAAAGGGAAAAATCAACCAAGGTAACCAGAAACTGATGGAGATAATTTGCCTAAGAAGTTCTCAAGATACAGAAATTCAAATCCATATTTCCTTAATGTTCTTTTTTTTCCCTTGATGTTCTTAAAGGAAATATGCATTCTTTTTTTTTTTCTTTTTATTGAACACACAACCTGAGTTTGAAAACCTAATGTTGGATAGGGTTATACATTACTTGTTGTTGCCAGTCTCCAGAGTATGTAGCTACGGAGCTGCCCAGCAGAAGCAGCACTTAGGGGAAAAAAAAAAATAGCTCAACTTAGGAAGAGATGAAATGTCTTCATGTAGCTTTGGAGACAGTGGGGCCTCAGCAGCTGACAGTATTAAAAAGGGCGAGAGTAGAAGAAATAATTCTTGGATGCCCTGTGGTTGCTAATTGACATGGTCATGATATCCAGAAAATACACCGCAGGATGACTGGAGTGATTTTGGCAGGAAATGACTTGCTTAAAACTGGAAATTCTGTAATAACAGGTGGACAGTAAAGGAGCAGAGCCAGAAAGTATATTTTTTTCTAAATTTGACCCTTTTGTTAAACTTGGTCTTTCTCAGCCATGTAACAAATTAGATGTATGTGTCTGGGAATCATTTCTAAACACCCACTGAATTATATGAGTCTCCATTTACCAGTTAGTAAATGAAAGAAATATTAATAGGTATTACATGTTTAATTAGGGAATTATTTATGAGCATAGTATGTGTTCAGTACTGTGTTACATGCCTGGAACAATTGGAAAGATCCAATGCATTTAGGGGGAAAATTAGCATGCAAACATGAGAGTTTTACATAATGGGCAGAAATTCATTATGTAGAAAAACAAATATTTAGGACATATTTTCCCAGAGAAGGAAAAAAAAAAATACAAATGGTTTGGGATGCATTCTAAAAGGTGGCATTAGAAATAGTGACATAGCAAATTTTAAACCCTAGAATGTAAGTTCTACAAAGGCATTTTTTTTTTTTTTCTTTTCTGTATGTTGAGAACCCGGAACATAACAGATATTGAATAATTGTTAAATGAATGAATGCTGAATTGTTGAAACACTTTAAAACTATTATATTCCTTTTTGTGATGACACTTGACATGATCTAATTAGAGAGAGAAGTTTTTCTCTTTGGACTTAAACTTGGCAGTAAATATGGCTAAGGTTGACCAACTTCTGTCTCATATCAATTTAAACTTTCATGGATTTTTACTCAAATGCAGTCCTTAATGAGCAGCTGTCCAGGGCAATAATAATGATGATAATACATTGCCCTTAGACCATCTCCCTTATCCATGGAAACCTAAGTGCTTTACCAATAGTAATTATCATAGCTCTTATGGGAGGTAGGAAAGTATAATTAACATCATTTGCAGATACAAGTAGAAATAGAGATATTAAGCAACCAACTTCAAGAAATGTAGTAAGTTTTTGGGGCGCCTGGGTGGCTCAGTCGTTAAGCGACTGCCTTCGGCTCAGGTCATGATCCCAGGGTCCTGGGATCGAGCCCCGCATCGGGCTCCAGCCCCGCATCGGGCTCCCTGCTCGGCGGGAAGCCTACTTCTCCCTCTCCCACTCCCCCTGCTTGTGTTCCCTCTCTAGGTGTGTCTCTCTCTGTCAAATAAATAAATAAAAAATCTTAAAAAAAAAAAAAAAAGAAATGTAAGTTTTTTATTATTTTAAAAATGTCAGTCTTCAGATCTTTCTTATTGAAGTATAATTAACATATATTAGTTTTAAGTGTACAGCATAATGATTTGGTATTTGTATATAGTGTGAGATGATCGCTACCATAAGTCTAGTTAACATCTATTACCATACATAGTTACAGATTTTTTTTCTTGTGATGTGATGAGAAATTTTAGGATTTACTGTCTTAGCAACTTTCAGATATGCAATACACTACTAATAATAGTCTCTGTGCTGTATATTACATCCCATGACATTTATTTTATAATTGGAAGTTTGTACCTTTTGACTACCTTCACCCATTTTGCTCACTCTCCACCCCACCTCTGGCAACCACCAATCTGTTCTCTGTATCTCTGAGCTTATTTTTTTGTTTTGTGTTTTTTTGTTTGTTTGTTTTAGATTCCACATATAAGTGAGATCATATGATACTTATATTTTTCTGTCTTATTTCACTTAATACCCTCAAAGTCCATCCATGTTGTCACAAATGGTAAAATTTCATTCTTTTTGATGACTGAATACTATTTCTGTGTGTGTGTGTCACATTTTTTTTATCCACTCATTGTCAATGGATGTTTACACTGTTTTCATATATTCATGATTATAAATAAAGCTGCAATGAACATGGGGATGCATATATATTTTCAAGTTAGTGTTTTCATTCTCTTTGGATAAATACCCATAATTAGAATTTCTGAATCATCTATTCAATTTTTAATTTTTGAGGAAATTCTATACGGTTTTCTATAGCACCTAGACCAATTGACATTCCCACCAACATTGCACAAGGGTTTCTTTTTCTCCACATCCTAACCAACACTTATTATTTTTTCTGTTTTTGATAATAGCCATTCTAACAGGTATGAGGTGATAACCTTTTTGTGGTTTTGTTTTGCATTTCCGATGATTAGTGATGCTGAGCATCTTTTCATGTGCCTATTTGCCATATAGATCTTCTTTGGAAAAATGTCTATTCAGTTTTTCTGCCCATTTTTTAGTCATTTTATTTTTGCTATTGAGTTGTATGAGGTTTTTTTTTTAATGTATTTTGGATATTTGCCCTTTATCAGATGTATGATCTGTAATGATTTCATTCCATTGGTTGCCTTTTCATTTTGTTGATGATTTCCTGTACTGTGCAGAGACTTTGGTTTGATGTAGTCCCACTTGTTTGTTTTTGCTTTTGTTGTCTTTGCTTTTGATGTCAAATCCAAAAATTTATTGCCAAGATCTACGTCAAGGAGCTTACTGACTATGTTTTCTTCTAAGAGGTTTATAGTTTCACATCTTTTCTTTTTTTTTTTTCTCATTAAACTTTTGTTTTTATGGGTCTCAAAATTCTGTGACAGATTTTTGGTCAAGTTGTTTCCATTAAAAAGTACTGATTTTAAAAACTAATAACTTAAGGGGCACCTGGGTGGCTCAGTCGTTAAGCATCTGCCTTTGGCTCAGGTCATGATCCCAGGGTCCTGGGATCGAGCCCCGCGTCGGGCTTCCTGCTCGGTGGGAAGCCTGCTTCTCCCTCTCCCACTCCCCCTGCTTGTGTTCCCTCTCTCTCTGTCAAAATAAATAAATAAATCTTAAAAAAAAAACACTAATAACTTAAAACTGCCACACACACAAAAAAAAACAAATGGTCCACAAAACATTCTCCTTTTCTTCTGAAGGTTTTACGATGCATTGTTATCATTAACCAGTCTTTTACTATTAAACTTAAATGGCCAATTGACACAAACAGTTCTGAGACCGTTCTTCCACCACTGATTAAGACTGGGGTGGCTGGTACTGGGGATAATATTCATTTAGCCTTCTGAGCTTTCTGGGCAGACTTGGTGACCTTGCCACCTCCAGCTGTCTTCTTGTCCACTGCTTTGATGACACCCACAGCAACCGTCTGTCTCATATCAGGAGCAGCAAAATAGCCCAGAGGAGGATAGTCAGAGAAGCTCTCAACACACATAGGCTTGCCAGGAACCATATCAACAATGGCAGCATCACCAGATTTCAAGAACTTGGGACCATCTTCTAGCTTTTTTCCAGAACAACGATCTATCTTCTCCTTCAGCTCAGCAAACTTGCAAGCAATGTGAGTTGTGTGACAATCCAGCACAGGTGCATATCCAGCACTGATTTGGCCTGGATGGTTCAGGATAATCACCTGAGCCGTGAAGCCAGCTGCTTCCATTGGTGGGTCATTTTTGTTGTCACCAGCCACATTGCCACGACGAACATCTTTGACAGATACGTTCTTGACATTGAAGCCCACATTGTCCCCAGGAAGAGCCTCACTCAAAGCTTCATGGTGCATTTCAACAGACTTTACTTCACTTGTAACATTGACTGGAGCAAAGGTGACCACCATGCTAGGTTTAAGAATACCAGTCTCCACTCGGCCCACAGGGACAGTACCAATACCACCAATTTTGTAGATGTCCTGGAGAGGCAGACGCAAGGGCTTGTCAGTTGGACGAGTTGGTGGCAGAATGCAATCCAGAGCTTTAAGCAGTGTGGTTCCACTGGCATTGCCATCTTTATGGGTGACTTTCCATCCCTTGAACCAAGGCATGTTAGCACTTGGCTCCAGCATGTTGTCACCATTCCAACCAGAAATTGGCACAAATGCTACTGTGTTGGTGTTGTAGCCAATTTTCTTAATGTAGGTGCTGACTTCCTTAATGATGTCCTCGTATCTCTTCTGGCTGTAGGGTGGCTCAGTGGAATCCATTTTGTTAACACCAACAATTAGTTGTTTTACATCCAGTGTGTAAGCCAGAAGGGCATGCTTATGGGTCTGCCCATTCTTGGAGATACCTGGTTCAAATTCACCAACACCAGCAGCAACAATCAGGACAGCACAGTCAGCTTGAGATGTGCCTGCAATCATGTTTTTGATAAAGTCTCTGTGTCCTGGGGCATCAGTGATGGTCACATAATACTTGCTGGTCTCGAATTTCCACAGGGAGTTATCAGTGGTGATACCATGTTCACATTCAGCTTTCAGTTTATCTAAGACCCAGCGTACTTAAAGGAGCCCTTTCCCATCTCAGCAGCCTCCTTCTCAAATTTTTTGATAGTTCTTTTGTCCATCCCACCACATTTGTAGATCGGATGACCAGTAGTGGTAGACTTGCCTGAATCTACATGTCCAATGATGACGATGTTGATGTGAGTCTTTTCCTTTCCCATTTTGGTTTAGGTTGAGTGGTGGTTTTTGTGACACCTGTGTTCTGGTGGTGAACCTGTTGCAAAAAAGCTCATGTCTTATTTTCAAGTCTTCAATCCATTTTGAGTTAATTTTTGTGGATGGTGCAAGATAGTGGTCCAGTTTCACTCTTTTGCATGTGGCAGTCTAGTTTTCCCAGCAGCATATATTGAAGAGACTGTCCTTTCTCCATCATATATTCTTGGCCCCTTTTGTCATAAATAATTGACCGTATATGTGTAGGCTTATTTTTAGGCTGTCTATTCTGTTCTATTGATCTATGTGTCTGTTTTTGTGCTGATACCATACTGTTTTGATTACTATTGAATTTGATTACTATTTGAAATCAGGAAGTATGATGCCTCCAGCTGTGTTCCTCTTCCTCAAGATTGCACTGGCTATTCAGGGTCCTTCATGGTTCCAAACAAATTTTAGGATTGTTTGTTGTATTTCTATGAAAAATGCCATTGGGATTTTTGATAGGGATTGCATTGAATCTGTAGATTGCCTTGGGTAGTATGAACATTTTAACAATATTCTTCCAGTCCATAAGCATGGATTATCGTTCGATTTATTTGTGTCATCTTGATTTTTTTTGATCAGTGTCATAGTTTTCAGTGTATCAAGTTTTTTACTTCTTTGGTTAAATTTATTCCTAGATATTTTATTCTTTTGATGCAACTGTAAGTGAGATTTTTTTTAAGTTTATCTTCTTGATAATTTGTCGTTAGTGTTTAAAAATGCAACAGATTTCTGTATATTGCTTTTGTATTCTGCAGCTTTACTGAATTCATGTATTCTAACAGTTTCTTTGGTGGAGTCTTTATTATTATTTTTATATATAGTATCACATCATCTGCAAATAGAGACAGATCTAATTTTTCCTTTCCCATTTGGATATTTGTTTCTTTTTCTTGCCTAATTGCTCTGGCTGGGATTTGCAGTACTATGTTGAATAAAAATGGTGAATATGGGTGTCCTTGTCTTGTTCCTGAATTTGAGAAAAAGCTTTCAGCTTTTTGATATTGAGTATGATGTTAGCTGTGAACTTGTCTTTATTATGTTGAAATATATTCCCTCTATGCACACTTTGTTGAGAGTTTTTCTTTATCATGAACAGATGTTGAATTTTGTCTGGTACTTTTTTTTTATTTCTTAAGATGATCATGCAATTTTTATTTTTCATTTTGTTAATGTGGTATATCATGTTGGTTTGATTTATGCATGTTAAACCATCCTTGCATGCCAGGAAAAAATCCCACTTGATCATGGTGTATGATCCTCTTAATGTATCATTGAATTAGATTTGTGAATATTTTGTTGAAGATTTTTGCATCTATGTTCATCAAGGATATTGGCCCATAATTTTCTTTTCTTGTAGTGTCCTTGTCTGGTTTTGGTATCAAGGTAATGCTAGCCTTATAAAATAAGTTTGGAAGTGTTTCCTTCTTTTCTATTTGCTTGGAAGAGTTTAAGAAGGAAGTGTAGTGTTAATTTGTCTTTGAATGTTTGGTAGAATTTACCAGTGGAGCCTTTTGGTTCTGGGCTTTTGTTTGTTGGGAAGTTTTTCATTAAGATCCAATCTCTTTACTGGTAATTGATCTGTTAGATTTTCTATTCCTTCATGTTTGGTCTTAAAGGGTTTTATGTTTCTAGAAATTTATTTCTTCTAGATTGCTCAATTTGTTGGCATATAATTGTTCATAGTAGTCTCTTATAATCCTTCGTGTTTCTGTGGTATCAGTTGTAAGTCTCCTCTTTCAGATTTTGAATTTTCTCTTTTTCTTTTTGGTAAGTCTAGCTAAAAGTTTGTTAATTTTGTATATCTTTTCGAAGTATGAGCTCTTGGTTTCATTATCTTTTCTATTATCTTTTTAGTCCCTATTTCATTCATTTCTGTTCTGATCTTTATTTCCTTCTACTAACTTTGGGTGTTGGTCTTCTTTTTGTATTTTCTTGAGGTGTAAGTTAGTTTGTTTGAGATTTTTCTTGTTTCCTGAGAGTAGGCATTTGTCACTATGAACTTCCCTCTTAGAACTGCTTTTGTTGCATTCCATAAATTTTAGTATACTGTATTTTCATTTGTGTCAAGGTATCTTTTCTCTTTTGATTTCTTTATTGACTGATTGGTTGTTCAGTTATATGATGTTTAATCTCCACATATTCTTGAATTTTCCAGTTTTCTTTTTGTTATTGATTTCTAGTTTCATATCATTATGGTTGGAAAAGATGTTGATATGATTTAAATCTTCTTAAATTTGTTAACAGTTGTTTTGTAGCCTAACATATGATCTATCCTGGAGAGTATTCCATGTGCACTTGAAAAGAATGTGTATTCATTGCTTTTGGATAGAATGTTCTGTATGTATCTTTTAAGTCAATGTGGCCTAATATGTCATTTAAGGCCAATGTTTCCTTATTGATTTTCTATCTCTATGATCTATCCATTGATGTAAGGGGGTATTATAGTCCCCTACTTTTATAGTTTTGCTATCTATTTCTTCATTTAGTTTTGTTAATATTTGCTTTACATATTTAGGTGACCCAAAGATTTTATTATTAAGCCTTGAAATCAGTGAATGACCAATATCTGGTAACTGTTTAAATCATTAGTTTGGATGGTATTAAGATGATGGAAAGGAAGATAAATTTTGAGCTTTATGAATTAATGTACTTCTTGAGACCTGATTTGAATTCTTGTACTAATTGATGGGTGCTAATAGGTTAAGAAAAGTATACATCTCTTGGGAAGCTTCTATATAAGTTTATTTGGTTCATATAAATTTAGGAATGCAGTAGTTATTCAGTTATCAAGTTGAAATAATTGCTATCACATGTTTGAGTCCCTGTTATTAAAGCTCTTCTGCTTTTTCCTCTTTGTTTATGAAAATGGCCCCACCCTAGACACTAAGATCAATCTTGACCTGTCAAGGGGATCTAAAGAACAATTAAGTTACATTGATTCACCATTAGGGTAAGCTTACTTTTGATTTTGACTTGATGTAGTTTTTCTTTTTCTTTTTTTAATTGTATTTATTTATTTGGGAGAGAGAGAGCATGCACACATGAGCAGGGAGAGGGGCAAAGGGAGAGGGAGAGAAGAATCCCAAGCAGACTCCTGCTGAGCAAGAACCTGAGGCAGGTCTCAATTCCACGACCCTGAGCCAAAACCAAGAGTGAAACACTCAACCGACTGAGCCACCCAGGAGGCACCGCTTTATCCTGTTTTTCAATTATAGTGGTGAAAATGCTTCACTGATGTGTGTGTGTGTGTGTGTGTGTGTGTGTGTGTGTATCAGGATATTTCTGATACAAGTGACAGAAAACCAAATCCAAATGGATATAAGTAAAGAAGTTTATTGGCTCTTCCAAGTAAAAACTTTAGGGGTAGAATTGGCTTCAAGTATGGTCTCATTGATATCAAACATAATCAAGATCCAGTTTTTCTTCCTCTCATGCTCACCTCTCATCAGTACCTTGGTTTTACTCTTGGGCTAGATGTGGTGGCAAGACACAGGTTCAGTTATAATCTTTGAGGTTCAAGTTCAGTGGTGGAGAGTATTGCCAGAATCCTCAAAGCCTCAGAAGCATTTCCATTTTACCATATTGGCTCTGATTTTAGGACCTGTTAATCCTACCACATTTTTTTTTTTTTTTTTTTTGGCAAGGCATGCTATCTAATGCATTAGGTTGGAAAAATTAGGTCCCACTCTTGAATGTGGGGTTGGAATAAATTCTCACTGAAACCATAATACTTGTAACACTATAATGTTTACCTCACTCCTAGCCTTTAGGGAATTGCTCCTTCACCCAGTGTAGCAATATGATTGGTAGAGCTACCAATCACAGTACTGCACAGTAGTAATACCTCCAACACACCACCCTCAGGGTTGGATATGTGACATGGCTTGTTAATCATCACTTCCCATCTAATATTATTGGTCCAACGAATGACCGATGACAAGTAAATCAGTGTCTGTCTCTGGGATAGATACATATAATGAAAGGAGAAATTTGTCTTAGATAAGCTACAAATGCTCAGGGACAAGCTGAGGGTTTGAGAAACATCTGCTGGCTTTAGGCACTGAGATTACCAGAACATCCCTGGTTTCTGCAGCCTTTCCATTGATTTTGTTTTTGTTTTTTTTTTTCCCAGTATCCCTCCAAAGCTTTTGTTGCTTTTGTTTGCTTAAATGAATTCTAATTATGTTTCTATCAATAAAAAGACTCTTTGTTCTTGAGACTTGACTTTCTTCCTACTTTTGGTAAATAAACCTTTGTCTTCCCTATGACTGAGTACCCCCTTTGAAAAATTGCCTAGTAAATAGACCTTTTTAAAATTTCTACTATGACATATTTTCAGACTCACAAAAATTTCTATAATAATACAAAGGATTTTTTTAATACACAGATCACCCAAATTTTAACATTTTACCATGTTTGCTTCAATTTTCTCTTTCTCTCCAAGTACATTACTTATGTATAAATTGAGACTAAGTTGCATACATGATGCCCTTGACCCCTAAATCTTCAGTGTGTTCTTAATAAAAACATGTGCATCATCTTGCATAATTGAGGTAAATAATAAAAACCATGAAATTATCATAGACAAATAATAGTATTTCAGATTTTGCCAGTTGTCTCAATTATGATCTTTATAACAAAAGAAAATCCTGGATCATACATTGTTTCCATCAGTCATCAGTCATATCTCCTTAGTCTTCTTTAATCTTGTATAATTTTTTTTAGTGCTGCTTTTTTTCCTGACATTTTTGAAGATATAGGCCAGTTATTTTGTACTATACATATGATGCTGATTTGTCTCAATGCTAATGTGAACCTTGATCACTTGGTTAAAGTGGCATCTGCTAATTTCTTCATAAAGTTTGCCCTTTTTTCTTGTAATTAATATATATGTTTTGGGGAGGTACTTTAACTAAAATCTTTTGCTTCTTCATACTTCCAACCCCTCATTTTTTGCCTTCCCAGATATTTATAAATTATATCTTTTCTTTATTCTCACCAATTTTCTCTATGAATGATCATCTGATTTCTCCCACTTTGCAGTCCCTATCATCACTCACCCATCATACAACAAATGTTCTGTTTCCATTGCCCATTCTTTAACTAGAGTCTTGCTATGCAGTTAGAGTGTGCTAAGTACTCTTTACCTGGTCTTTGTTATCATCTTAGGCACCTTGTCATCTTAGACACCTTATTAGGCACCTTGTTACTCATCTGCTAGATCTGCCCTTTAGCAGTGTATTGAAACTAGCCAGTATTAATGCTTATTTGTTATCTGTGGCTTTATCCTCTAAATAATTGACTCCACTTAACTAACTGTATGACTGTCTATCTGTAGCAAGCTCCTCCCCCAATGTGTGTGTGTGTGTGTGTGTGTGTATGTGTTTTGTTTTTACTTTTAGACCTTCCCAGTCTCCGAGCTATCCTAATCTAGCTACCCCTTAATATTTTTTTCAGATAATAAACAAATTCCAGGCTTGCTGCTCAAAGCTGGTAAATTAATAAACATGCAAAATATTATGGGACAACTCTATTGTTTGGCAACAATGATGATACTATTTCCAATAGGCAAACTTTGTGTTATACCATTTTGAAATTTGGATTTTACCATAAAATTGTGAAATCGAATTTATATGGCTATATAAATTATATGCACAGAGGAATGAGTGTTCAAGCCTGAAAGCTTCATAAAGAAAATTGTCCAACTGAAGCAACAGGGACAATCAAAGCTTGTTTTGATTTCAGTTTCTGTATTAAATTCAGGACAAGATCAGAAACACTAGGATGGTGGAGGAGGAGTAGGAAACACCCTCCTTCTGCTAACCCAAGAAGAAAAGTAGAACATAGAAATCAGAAAAGACTTTCTGTCACTATCACAGCAAGGAAATAATAATAAAAAAAAAACACAGTTCATTTGGGATTATTTCTATAAGAATTTAGTAATGTTTCTCAAGCTGAGTGAAGTACTTGATGTTTATTATATTTATTTTTTATTTCCTCGTGACAAATAGCAACACAACTTTGAGCAACAAGTATGACCCTCTGGAGGGAAGCAGAAAAAGGAAAGTTAAAGAAAAGGGCTCCTATTCTAAAGAGTGATACTGATGTTAGGAGGATAGAACAGATTATGTCCCTAAGTGCCTGAGGAAAGGCAAAAAAGGCATTGTATAGAGACGTTCTCGCCTCTCATCCTGTGTTTACCCATAAATGGCCCACAAGGGCTTCCTGATACCACTATGATTCTTCTAAACCCAAAGGATTATGGTTTCTTTATTCATATTTGTACTTCAGCCACAACATTATCATAGATTCCTGATTCTGGGTACTAGTCTTTAGAAAGTTTTATAGGCATTTTTCATATTAGTTTCCCAGCATTAGTGAAAAAGATAAATCATATGTTTTTTATTTTTATAGGGTTATTGTTACTGTACAAGTGAAGGGTTCTGAACACTTTATGAAAAGACATGCAAGAGCTTAAAGAAACTTGACACATTTATTATTACAAATTGCTGAAAGAACTACTTTAAACAGGTTATAAACCAAGTCGCACCAGATTTGTTTATTCTAAACTGTGGAATTGAACTACATATTGAAGGAAACAGTCAGGGTAACTGGAGGATATTAGGGTGGTTCCGTAAATTATTAGAGTTTGGGGGCTGATTTTTTGTCCTTATCTTTCTACAAGGGCATTGAAGAAAAACAAGCCAAATACCCAAATGAATGGTTGATACTCATAACTAGTCTCTTACCACTTGAAATAGAGTTTGCACCCAAACTTACTAGAGAGCAACCTTATCCAGTTTTATATTTTTTAATTAAATGCAAATTCCAGCCTTAAGTGTTAAGAAAATTGCCATATTATCAATATTAATAACATCCAGCCTGGAGAAAAATGTGAAGAGTCTTCATGATTGAATCTCCTTTGGCTGTCCGGAGTTCAGACAGAAGACCCTCAGGGTGACATTAATTCTCTCTGTACTCCCTTCCAGGGTTTGATCTCAGCGTCCCCATTTGAGAGACCTCAGTCACAGGTTTGTAAACCTATTGTTGCATTTTAATCCTTCTCAAATTCTAATTAAGTTATGGTCTTAATGCAAAGTAATTATATTTACTGACAGACCTATGATTAATGCAAGCCACAAAGCAATTAGCTGAAGAGAGACAAAAATGTGGTTAATATCATTGACTTACTGGTCCTAAGCAGAATTAACATTATCTTTGAAATGTGGGCCCTTCTACACAGATCAATGACATGGTTGTCATAGAAACTGTCTGTCTTATCATTACTGCAGTCTCCAGGCATCTGTTCCAGGTTCAAACACTCATTGACATGTGCATTCATTTGGTCAGATAGGATGTCTTATCTCAGGCACCTTTATTATCCATGAATATGCTGACTCGCTTTAAATAATGAAACACCACTTGAAAATTAGTAACCACAGATGTGTCAGAGTTAGAGGTTTGGTCAACAATTGCTGACAAAGATCACTGAGATAATATTGTGGCTAGTGTTATATGGATTTATAGCCAACTATAAATTATTTGCAATAATGGTAGACAGCCCTGGGATTTAAGAAATACCAGTTGTTTTTTTTTACCTAAGTGGAAGAATTATTGGAATTCTAAGAATTTTTACAAATATGCTTGAATATAGCCCTAAAAAGAGTTTGATGTTGGAAAAGTTCACCCCACTTCAAACAAATAATGAAATTATACAAGATCTAATCACAGAGAACTAGTAAAGCTATTCAATTCCTCCTATTAGTCATTGGCTTAAATCTCCTAACTCTTTTGGCCACTGCTAAGAATATTTGTCATTAACTTTCACAGTGACATTTTGAGCAAAATAATTTTTAATTTTGCAGGACTGTTTTTAACATTTTAGGGACTTTAGCATCCCTGTCCTCCAAACATTAAATGCCAGTAGTAGTTCTCTGCCCCAGTCCCAGTAGTAACCAAGCATGAATCCATACATTTTCAAATGTCCCCTGTGTGTGGAGCATGGGGTGGAGAGGGAGAGTTAGTACTACTTGTGGCTGGGAACCACTGTAAAATTCTTAGCAAAGATGTCTTTTCTAGATCTGCCATTTTCTCAGCAAATGATTCTTATCTTGTTCTATTTAAATTGCTCAGATGTGACTCTCATATTAATTGCAAACTATAAGGTTGCAATTGATTTAAGCTGTCAAGAAAACTACAAGAACATCAGGAAAAGAACAAAATGCAAAATTAAAAAGATTTGGTACCCTGAAAAGAAACTGATATAAAAAATAACTAGGATAACAAATATTAAGTAAAATAGTATAAAAGAGAATAGTTAAGGATTTATATTTCTCTCTGCCAAAAGTTGCAAATAATATAGGAGTGGATTATTCATTAGAAAGAAATATAAGATAAATAGATTGCAGGAATGAGAGTTCGTGTTATATAGAAGGAATTTGCAGCAATTATAGAAAAGATAAGCCCATGGGGCCAGGAGGAAATATCTTGTGGTTTCATACCAAAGAAACTTGGGCAAGTAGGTCTTTGAAGATATCTGGTGAAGAGATGCCTCATATTTTTCCTGTAACTTGAAAATTGATGTAAGGAAAGAAACTACACTCTTTGAGTCTAGTGAAAAACAGAAAAGTGTTTTTCTTTCATCTACAAAAGACTGGCATATTTCATTGATTTATATTTTTCTGCTATTGAGTTGTACAATAAGGAATTGCTGCAGGATGCCTGGGTGGCTCAGTTGGTTAAGCGGCTGCCTTCGGCTCAGGTCATGATCCCAGGGTCCTGGGATCGAGTCCTGCTTCTCCCCCTGCTTGTGCTCTCTCTCTGTCTCTCTCTTTCTGACAAATAAATAAATAAAAAAAAAACTTAAAAAAAAAAAGAATTGCTACTAATGTAATATAATTACTATAAAATATTGTTGCCACAATCATAGTCTTGATACACAATAAATAATAATTGATTAAAATAAATCCAAGGGAGGCTAGAAATAATAATAATAATAATAATAACAACAACAACAACAACAACAGCAACAACACCTAACCGTAACATCACTTTTACTGTGTGGGAGAGGAAATTAATGTTGAAAGATATTTAAAATAGTTCCTCTGCTACATATCTGCAGAAACAGGCTCAAAATATCAGGAGATCTACTTGGAATTGAAATATAGAATTGGGAGTTCTCAGATTTCTGTGTAACTAAAGTGGAACTATTTCCTAGGTTGTGCTTAAAAATGATGGTGGAGTTAGGCAGCTTTGGAATTCAAATGCCAGGGCTTGGTAGATGTCAGTTTGGGAAAATATATCAATTTAGCCACTGTATATAAGTTAATAATGGCAAGAGAGAAGAGATGGAAAACAAAAACAAAAACTAAGTATAGGAAAAAATTGCTGTCCTGTGTTAATGTTGAAGACTATAACATTTCAGTGGCCTGTATGACTGACCAGTAGTCTGGATGACTTGTTGTTCATTACGTGGGATTAGCCAGAGAAGTCATGAATTCTTTGATTTACAGCTAATTTTTTTTTATGTTTTTTTAAGAGTTAAATTTTGATGGAATTAGGTGGTGCTAGAAGCATAAGCTAGATGGATAGGGTGTTTTGATCAGAGTGAGATCTTTTAAGATTTTAGAAGCAGAAGACTTGGTGGGTGGTCCAGCATGCATCTCAATAGTTGGGAGAACAGAGTGTGCATGGAATAATTGGGATTCTGAAAAACCAGAAAATTTAAAGGCTCAGAAGTCAGATAATTCTGTCACCTGGTCATTAAGTTTAGTGAGGATGGTGGTAGATATTGTAGGAAAAAGGAAAACATTAAGGCAGGAGCCAAGGTATTTGATGAGTAAATTGTAGTGATAGGAAGTTAAATAGACGCAGAGGAGGAATGGTGGAAGATGGAGCAGTCATGGTCCAAATGAGCCAGGAAGTGAATGACTATCTTGAAGTTCCCCTGCTTCTGGGCTCTGGAGAAAGTGGAATTTGAGAGAATAAGAAGACAACACTCACTAGGGGAGTTTTGTAAAGGAAGTAGTGCTTTGTCTGTCAGCAGTCTGCCAGGAAGAAAGCAGAAGTCTCTAGATATTTCAAGGAAGGGATTTTATGTAGAGAATTAGAGGCTTACAAAAACAGGGATGCTACTCTGTTCATTCAAGAAATTATTACAGGGAAAAAAATGAGGAAACCACTACTAATAATCTTAGCTGCCTGCAGACCTGAATTAGGAGATTAATAGAAGGAAGCACCAGTTCCCCTGGATATGCCTCACGATCCAGTCATCTGAACGCCAATTTACTGCTCTTCTAGCTTCCAAATCTTATATAAATGTCTCCCATTAGTGGACTCTAAACCAGAACTTTGCTGACAAATGAGTCTGGAGGTAATTTTCCCAGCCTCCATCCCTTGTGATACATGACATTGTCTGTTTAACAGGTAGGAATAGCACTAAGTGTGAACAGACAACATCAAGGAGAAGTATCTTCAAGTAAGATGAGTTAAGAGGAGGTAGAAAGGATATCAGTCAATAAATTAAAGGTAGATTTTTTTGTTTTGTTTTTCAAAGATTTTATTTTTATTTGAGAGAGAGAGCGAGCAAGAGCAGGGCAGGGCACAAGCAGTGGGGGAGAGGGAGGGGAGGAGGGGCAGAGGGAGAAAGGGGCTCACCGCTGAGCAGGGAGCCTGACCCGGAACTCGATCCCAGGACCCAGGGATCATGACCTTATTGAAGGCATATGCTTAACTGACTGAGCCACCCAGGTGCCCTAAATATAGATGTTTATTTGTTATTGTGAGACAAGTACTAAAGCAGTCAGAGGAGAAAGTTTTGAAAGAGAGAGCAACGGGGAGATTGCATCAAAACCAAGGAAGCACGTAAATCAAACTTTATGGGACAAGAAAAATTCTAGAGGAAATAGTTTTTGGGGTGTTAATTAAATGTCATAGTAAAGTGAGGCATGGTAGGACTAGCTGACTTCAGGTTTCCTTAAAAAGGAAAGGGTTTCACTTTTTTTCTCTAATGAAAAGAAAAAAAATTAGGTCTTCTGAATTAAATTGGCAACATGGATTATTTATGAATTAAATTGGCAACATGGATTATTTATGAATTAAATTGGCAACATGGATTATTTATGAATTAAATTGGCAACATGGATTATTTATTTATGGAAATTCTAATCTTGTATGCAGATAATAATGATCCAGGATCATAATTATGTGTTAGAAACAGTGGCAACTTCTGATAAATGGCAGCATACTTCTACTGGAATTGGAAGTTGATTTTAAAGTCTTTAACTTTTCTTACTTCAAAATTCTGGAAAACATTAAGAAAACATGAGATACCAAAGAGGAGGGTATAGTGTAGTATGTGAATTACATTGTATTATTGTTCCAATTACTTATGAGTCCTTTAAGAAGACTTTGATTCCCATTCTATTGACCTGGTTTTGGTGAAAAAAATTTGAGTGGATGTGTGCTATTTATGAACAGAAGTTTAAGACACATCATATGTTTCTATGCTCCCTCTTTTTACTCTGTCACCAGCCCAGCATGTCTCAGATAGGGACTACTCTCTAATCCAGAGTCCCTGAAAGACAAAAACATGGAGGACATCTGCAGCCAACAAGTAATGAACTGACATCAAAGAACATCCACTTGTTTTTGTAACTGTGTTTTGAGATTGTCTATAACTGTATGAATACTTAAAACATATAGATTCTATTTCCCAAATATATTTGACCATACAAATCTTTTTTTTTTTTTTTTTTTTAAAATCTCGGAGAATCTAGTAGAACAAGTTTCATTGAAAACATAGGGAAATAGTAGTTTAAAGTTATTAACTGTGTTTTCTCTTAAAGTATATTTTTTATGAAAAAAATAATTTGGCTCCTGAATTGTTGATCTTTAAGATGCAGTAGATGAAATTATCTTGATTACCTTTCTAAACATACTGTCTAGTAATTTAACAAGATACATGCTATTATTACCAAACAGTAACATTAACAAGATTTAAATTATTTTTCTGATTGTTTTGTAACTGCTTTATTTTTATTACACATGTGACACTCAAGTGATTCTTTTATGGATTTCCTTGTTGACTTTGTGACAACACAGAAGTTAGGGGGGAGAAAAGATTGCATCTCTCATTCCAGTCCCTCTCCCTTGAAGTCACAGATGAAGACTGGGGTCTTGAGCTAATTCTGACTGGGAGAGGTAAACATGTGTAAGTAACAGGGTGTACTGGTAAATGGTCAACAATAGGTAGTTCAGGGAAAGAAAGAAAAAAAGCTCTGATATCTAGCATTTGCCAACTTCCAACAATTACTACTGCCACAGGCAGTTTCAAACTGTGTCATGAAGTTCCTGACAGTGGAGTTGGGAAGAGATGTACCCACTTACTGCCTCTCCTGACTGTTCAAGCCAGCTTCTAAACACAACTGGAAAATAGCCTGACCCTTTTAACTGGGATCTGGATTTCACTGTGCTATTACTGAGCTGGTAATCATAGAGTAAGCCCTAGATTCCCTTAGGTACTAAGTGTAAGTTACAGTGCCTCCTCACTTGCTTTTTATATCACCTTTCCCAAATCAACGTGAGAGAGGCTAGCACCTACTTCTTTATACCATCCAGGTTTGGCTTGGAGTCTGGGATCCTGTGGTGAATTACAGCCCAATTTTCTAGAAACCTGACAGTGCTTGCTTTTGACAGCCCTTTTCCTCTTGGAGCTGAATTCTGTACTTTCTACCTTCAGCATCTGTTTGTCTTTCTACAATAGATCCTACAATAGAATTTGTTCTCATCAATCCTCATTCTGTACTATCACTCCCTTTTTTCTGAATTTCACTTTTTCTGTCATTGACACCTGTCCACATCAGCTTGGATTTGCCCATTTAAACATCTCATCAACTTGCTCAGTTTTCCTATTGTCATGACACTATGATTTTTTATTATTTTCAGTGACTGAGATCAGAGTGTGCTTCATCCCAATCCCCAGTTGTAACAATTGTTGTGAGTAAATGTAGTACAGATGCTTTAGACAATTTGATTATTTTTTATTAATGTATTCAAAAGACCCAAGGCTATTCAAACCTCACATTTATCAAGATTTAATGTAGTTGAATTTCTGGATAGAACATAATGTAAAACTATTCAAGTTGAAAGGTATTTTGCATACATTCTTGGTTTGGTAAATAATGGGAAATAAAAAACAATAGAATATATGTAATATAGATATATATAAACTTGATAAGATTACTTCATTCAGTAAAACAATATGAATAAGTTCTTTCAAGATTATGTAATATGGGGCGCCTGGGTGGCTCAGTTGGTTAAGCGACTGCCTTCGGCTCAGTCATGATCCTGGAGTCCCGGGATCGAGTCCCACATCGGGCTTCCTGCTTGGCAGGGAGTCTGCTTCTCCCTCAGACCCTCCCCCCTCTCATGTGCTCTCTTTCTCATTCTCTCTCTCTCTCAAATAAATAAATAAATAAATCTTTAAAAAAAAAAGATTATGTAATATGTTATTTTTAAGTGTTGTCCAGTTGATATTAAAACATCTCTTTGTTAAAATAAGATAGCAAGCAGGAGACATACTTATAACTATGCCTTCTAGACCAAAGCAAACCTTATGAATTTAGAGTAGCAATGCATTATGCGGTGATACTTACAAAAGAAGTTAGCAGAACAGTGTTACTAAAAAACTTGCAGCATCTGTAACACACCATTAGAGAGTGTGACTGGAGTAATGAAAATGGAAGATGGGTTATTTGAACAGATGTAGGCTATTTGGAGAGGTGTACCCACTCACCTCTGTATATATTTATCTTCAAATGGTCAGACTGACCCTGAATGAACATGGAGAAAATCCTTTTTAAAAGAGTTCATGGTACTGGCACAAAAACAGACATATAGACCAATGGCACAGAATAGAGAGCCCAGATATGGACCCTCAACTCTGTGGTCAAATAATCTTCGACAAAGCAGGAAAAAATATGCAGTGGAAAAAAGACAGTCTCTTCAATAAATGGTGCTGGGAAAATTGGACAGCCACATGCAGAAGAATGAAACTCGACCATTCTCTAACACCATTCACAAAGATAAACTCAAAATGGATGAAAGACCTCAATGTGAGACAGGAATCCATCAAAATCCTAGAGGAGAACATAGGCACTAACCTCTTTGACATCAGCCACAGCAACTTCTTTCAAGATACATCTCCAAAGGCTGGTGAAACAAAAGCAAAAATGAACTTTTGGGACTTCATCAAGATAAAAAGCTTCTGCACAGCAAAGGAAACAGTCAACAAAACAAAAAGGCAACCCACAGAATGGGAGAATATATTTGCAAATGACACTACCGATAAAGGGCTGGTATCCAAGATCTATAAAGAACTTCTCAAACTTAACACACAAAAAACAAATAATCAAGTCAAAAAATGGGCAGAAGACATGAACAGACACTTCTCAAAAGAAGACATACAAATGGCTAACAGACACATAACAAAATGTTCATCATCATGAGCCGTCAGGGAAATTCAAATCAAAACCACATTGAGATGCTGCCTTATACCAGTTAGAATGGAAAAAAATTGACAAGGCAAGAAACAACAGATGTTGTCATGGAGAAAGAGGAACCCTCTTACACTGTTGGTGGGAATACAAGTTGGTACAGCCACTTTAGAAAACAGTGTGGAGGTGCCTCAAAAAATTAAAAATAGAGCTCCTATGACCCAGCAATTGCATTACTGGTTATTTACCCGAAAGATATAGATGTAGTGAAAAGAAGGGCCATATGCACCCCAATGTTCATAGCAGCAATGTCTACAATAGCCAAACTGTGGAAAGAGCTGCGATGCCCTTCAGCAGACGAATGGATAAAGAAGATGTGGTCTAGGGGCGCCTGGGTGGCTCAGTCGGTTAAGTGTCTGACTTCGGCTCAGGTCATGATCCCAGGGTCCTGGGATCAAGCCCCGCGTTGGGCTCCCTGCTCAGCGGGAAGCCTGCTTCTCCCTCTCCCACTCCCCCTACTTGTGTTCCTACTGTCGCTATCTCTCTCTCTGTCAAATAAATAAATAAAATCTTAAAAAAAAAAAAGAAGATGTGGTCCATATATACAATGGAATATTACTCAGCCATCAGAAAGGATGAATACCCAACTTTTACATCAACATGGATGGGACTGGAGGAGATTATGCTAAATGAAATAAGTCAAGCAGAGAAAGTCAATTATCATATGGTTTCACTTATTTGTGGAACATAAGGAATAGCATGGAGGACATTAGGAGAAGGGAGGGAAAAATGAAGGGGGAAAATCGGAGGGGAGTCGAACCGTGAGAGACTGTGGACTCCGAGAAATAATCTGAGGGTTTTAGAGGGGAAGGGCGTGGGGGGTTGGGTTAGCCTGGTGATGGGTATTAAGGAGGGCACGTACTGCGTGGAGCACTGGGTGTTATACGAAAACAGTGAATCGTGGATCACTACATCAAAAACTAATGATGTATTGTATGGTAACTAACATAACATAACATAAAATAAAATAAAATAAAATAAAATAAAAGTGTTGAAAATAGTTTCTGCTGTGTCCTAGCTAGTACTTGCATTACATTAAAGTTGGCCAACTGGAATAAACAAAGCAAAAGGTCCATGAGTCATGAAGTTCTTGAAAGATTTTGAAATTTAATTTAAATATTGTATGGTATGGAAGCCAAATATAATATCATGTAGTAATAGCTATTGAAGTCTTTAATGAAGAATGATATATAAAATAAAGCAATGTATTATTTGGAAGAGAAAAACCTGATTTTTCTTTTTCTTCATGTACATGCCACTTTTTTCTAAGCTTTTCTTTAATCTGTAGGTTGTATATGCTAGATATTTTTGTTCTTGTATTTTGTGGGAAGAGATGTTGTTTGGTGCTTGAATTTATGAAATAACATCACAAACATTTCAGCACATGAGAAATGGTTTACTTTAACAATTAGTCAAGCTTTTATTTCCATCAAGGAGGCTAGGATTTAGTGAGTGCTTAATCCATACACCAATTTATTCTTTTGTTGATGTCCTAGAAATACTAAAGAAATTTAAGAATGTCATATTCATTGATTTTTGTATCCTGTGGCTTTTCTGAATCCATTGATCAGTTTAGTAGTTTTTTTTGGTGGAGTCTTTAGGGTTTTCTATATATAGTGTTTCTTCTGCAAATAATGAGAGTTTTACTTCTTCCTTACCAATTTGAATGCCTTTTATTTCTTTTTGTTGTCTGATTGCTATGGCTAGGTCATCCAGTTCTCTGTTGAATAAAGGTGGTGAGAGTGGACATCCTTGTCTTATTGCTGACCTTAGAGGGAAATCTGTTTTCCACATTTAGTATGATGTTTGCTGTGGGTTTTCATATAAGGCCTTTATTATGTTGAAGTATGTTCCCTCTAAATGTACTTTGTTGAGGGTTTTTATCATGAATAATGTTGTACTTTGTCAAATGCTTTTTCTGCATCTATTGAAATGATCTTTTTCTTTTTTTTAATTTGAAATATTTCTTTAATATCCTAGTTAACATTCTTTTTTTTCTTTTTATTATGTGATCTTATGGTTTTTATCCTTTCTCTTATTGATGTGATTGAGGATTGATTTGAGAGTATTGAACCACCCTTGCATCCCAGGAATAAATCCCACATGATTGTGGTGAATGATTTTTTTTTTTTTTTTAAAGATTTTATTTATTTATTTGACAGAGAGAGACCAGCGAGAGAGGGAACACAAGCAGGGGGAGGGGGAGAGGGGGAAGCAGGCTCCCCGCAGAGCAGGGAGCCCGATGCGGGGCTCGATCCCAGGACGCTGGGATCATGACCTGAGCCGAAGGCAGACGCTTAACCATCTGAGCCACCCAGGTGCCCTTGTGGTGAATGATTTTTTAAATGTATTGTTGTGTTTGGTTTGTTCATATTTTGTTGAAGGTTTTTTTGCATCTATGTTCATCAGAGATACCGGTCTGTAGTTATCTTTTTTGTGGTGCTTTATCTGTTTTTGTTATCAGGGTAATGCTGGCCTCACAGAGTGAATTTGGAAGTTTTCATTCTTCTATTTTTTGGAAAAGTTTGAGAAGAATAGGTATTAACTCTTCTTTAAATATCTAGTAGAAGTCCCCTGTGAAGCCGTCTGGTCCTGGACTTTTGTTTATTTGGAGTTTTTTGATTACTGATTCAATTTCATTGCTGATAATTAGTCTGTTCAAATTTTCTATTTCTTCAGCTTCAGTTTTGGTAGGTTATATTTTTTTTAGGAATTTATCCATTCTACGTTGTCCAATTTGTTGGCATATAATTTTTCATTATATTCTCTTGTACTCATTTGTATTTCTTTGGTATCACTTGTTATTTGTCCTCTTTCATTTGTGATTTTGTTTATTTAAGTCTTCTTTCTTTTTTTTGGATGAGTCTGGCTAGAGGTTTATCAATTTTGTTAATCTTTTCAAAGAAAGAGCTCCTGGTTTTTAAAATTTATTGCATTTCTGTACATTAGTAATGAAGCAGCAGAAAGAGAAAATAAGAAAACAATCCCATTTACATTTGCTCCAAAAAATAATAAAATACCTAGGAATAAACTTAACCAAAGAGGTGAAAGATCTGTACTGTGGAAACTACAAAACATTGATGAAAGAATTTGAAGATAATACAAAGAAATGGAAAGATATTCCATGCTCATGGATTGGGAGGACAAATATTGCTAAAATGTCTATACTACCCAAAGCAATCTACACATTTAATGCAATCTCTATCAAAATACTACCAGCATTTTTCACAGAACTGAAACAAATAATCCTAAAATTTGTATGGAACACAAAAGACTGAATAGCAAAAGCAATCTTGAAAAACAAAACTGGAGGTATCACAATTCTAGACTTCAAGTTATGTTACAAAGCTTGTAGTGATCAAAACAGTATGGTACTTGAACAAAAATGGACACATAGAGATCAATGGAACAAAATAGAAAGCCCAGAAATAAACCCACAATTATATGGTTAATTAATCTTTGACAAAGGAATCAAGAATATGAAATGGGAAAAAGTCTCTTCAACAAATGGTGTTGGGAAAACTGGACAGCAACATGCAAAAGAATGAAACTGGACCACTTTCTTACACCAGACACAAAAATAAATTCAAAATGGATGAAAGACCTAAATGTGGGACCTGAAACCATCAAAATCCTAGAGGAGCACACTGGCAGTAACCTCTTTGATTAAGGAGTGCACTTGTCTTGATGAGTACCGGGTGTTGTACGGAACTGTTGAATCACTATATTGTACACCTGAAACTAATATAACACTGTATGTTAACCACACTGAAATTAAAAAAAAAAAAAAAAAGACAGGAAAAAAAACACAAGAAAATATCATATTTACTTTATTTTCAAAATTAAAAATAATAAAATGGATATATACTAAAACTCACATCTAACAGTTAAAAAAAAAAAAAGCAAAAGGGGATAGGTAGAGAGACCCCTGTTCTAAATGTCAAGGCCACTCCATTTTTAAATTAATAGTGATAAGATTATAGTTCAAATTCTTGTTCTGTTAATCTTATACGTTTCTGTATTTAAGAACATTTTTTCTTCTTTAAGATATAGTATATTAGATTATAATTTGCTGCCAAGCAGTCAGAATTCTAATTTTAAATATACTTTTTACAAGTCAAAACTAAAGCAGCTTTCTGAAGTTCGCTGATAATTTTATTCTTATTTTTAGAAATCTGTTGATATACAAACTCTTCATAATCCGTGTTTCCAGAGCATCTTGCTCTCTCTCTTTTACACAGCGGTTACTCTAGATATCTTATGCTATCTACAGTCATGACATTAAGTTATTTCTGGTTACCACAAGCTGTATGAATGAATCACTTACAAACTTTGAATTTTTTGGATGGTGTAAAATAATTTTGATATATTACCAACACTTGGTGAAAACTGTATCATTCACAAAACCATATTCAATAGGAGAGACTGAAATCAACTCCCCTGAAACAAAAAAGATGGGATGTTCTTTAAGTACTGGGGTAAGCTAGTGGAAGAAGCATTGGAGGACTTTAGGGTGGAGGTTGATCAATGAGATATGTCCAGGCCAATGAGTTATTCCTGACTTAACAAATGTTTTTCTTTGATTAGGCCATCTGTGTTTGCTGACACCATTGAAGTTTTTCTCCTACCCTTTAACTAAATGTTAGGGGTACTATCTCCTTTGATATTTACATTTCAAAGAGATGGGTCCCAGGTACTTGGGAAAGACATTCTCTGGGTCTTAAAACTAGCAAGAGGCTGGGAGCATACCTTTCAAAGGGGCAGAGAAAGAATTCACAGTGGTGATTTTTCTAGAGCAAATGCTCTAAGAAAGGATGTCAGGGACATAGGGTCGGGAAGAACCTGGTCTAAAGTTAAGTCAAGCTGAGGAGAACATTAATGCCTTCATGATTTGGCTCAAAATATGTTATTTAAACTTAAGCTTACACACGTTTGTTAGTGATAATGCAATCTCTTGCTCTGTTTACTGTAGCTATGACTTTTTACAAGTCATGGGAAATTTAACACAAGACTGAGAACTTTGGCCAGGAGTTTTTGGGAGATTTTATTGGCACAAGATACTGTCAACCTAAGGGAACCAGACTGTTCACTAGTAAGCCTGATTCGGAGAGACTCTCATAAGTATTGTAAAACTGAAATATTTTAATAACTTTCTAAGTTTCTTCCTCCCAGTGCTATGGTAATGCATATAACAACAAAGTGGAAAGAGGTGTTTTCAATGCTGTGTTATTTATGTACCTTCAAAGCATACTACATGACCACCAACGCATTCTACACTGAGCAGTGACAAAAACAAGTCACCTAAATTTTACAGCTTGAAAGGGCTGGTTTCTCACAGAGATTCAAAGAAAATCAGTGCCATGCTCAAGCAATTAACTGTGACAACCATAAGGACAAAGTGAACAAAACTGTTATGTAAATTTTGAGTCTTTCACAGTTAGTTATTCCTAATGCTTTTTTGGCCAAGAATGGGGGAGAATATATTTTCTTCCTGGATAAGTAACTTTTTAATCAGATATGTACGATTATTAATACTATTATCAATGCTAGGTCTACCTGATGTTCCATCCTAATAATTATCACTAACACTAATTTCAGCAATTTTACTTTTGCATTAACTTTCTAAAGTTTATGTATGTCTCTGAATTTATGTATTTATATCTATTCTCCAAATTCCTTTTACTCACTACCATCACTGAGTGCACCCTTATGTCTCATTCTATCACATTCCCATACCTAAAGTCTGCCATCTGCCTCCTCTATCCTTTGGCAATCACTTTCTGAGCACTTTCTCTTTAACCCTGCCTTAGGGGAGGATGGCCCTCTGTACTATGTATCTTACTTTCTCATGGAACTCACCTCTTCCTTGGTTTTTAGTAATCAGAAAGTAATGTTACAGAATGAAAAGGAAACATGGAAATTTGGAGAAAAGGCATCTATTAAAAAACAAATACAACGACTAGGAGTAAGAAGCAAGGAGACTGTTGTTTCCAGTGTTATTTCTGTGCATGAGAAGCACAACACTTTCTAGCATTTGAGAGCTGTCTTCTCACTGGAGATGTGTGAAGAACAAAAGGAAAAAAATGAAGAAATGCAGAAGTTAAAATGCAGCATCCGCATAGTACTTACTCCAAAATAGAGACAGTGAGAATACAAGAGTTTTTTTTTTTTTTTTTTAAGATTTTATTTATTTATTTGTCAGAGAGAGACATAATGAGAGAGGGAACACAAGCAGGGGGAGTGGGAGAGGGAGAAGCAGGCTTCCCACTGAGCAGGGAGCCTGATGCAGGGCTCGATCCCAGGACCCTGGGATCATGACCTGAGCCGAAGGCAGACGCTTAACGACTGAGCCACCCAGGCACCCCAAGAGTTGTTTTGATATTAAAAGTGGCATAGAAGGTTTCCTTACCAGTGACTTAGTAACACATTTTATTAATTTCTTACCCACATTATTTTTATTCGATATTTATTCAAGAAGTATTTTTCAGCAGTTAATTTTTGCTAGACATTACAGAAGGATATGCAATTACTTGAACAATTCTTGCCCTCAAGTAATTTAAAAGTAGAAGGAAAGATGGTGAGAGAATAGGTTAAAATGTGATGCAGAGAGCTGAATCCCTTAATAAGGCTAAGAGAGATATGGGAACGATTAATAGTAGGGATGGTGAACCAAGTTTTGGAGCAGCCAGCAAAGGCCACCTTGGGTAGGTATTTCCAGTAACCTGCATCCACAAACATGTTGGTTTCTCTGTCAAATGTGTTACTAGAAATGAAACTTCAAAACTATTGTGTATTTAATTTTTAATACTTTTCTCAGTTGTTCTTTGAAGAGTTTCCACCAATTTATTCTACCACTGAATGTTTTCATACCTTCACCAACTTCGTGTATTGTCAAGAATTTAAACTCTGATAGTCTGACGACCTTTGTCTTTCCATATTTTTATTTATTTTTTATTTTTTATTATTTTTTAAAGATTTTATTTATTTATTTTACAGAGAGAGATAGCTAGAGCAGGAACACAAACAGGGGGAGTGGGAGAGGGAGAAACAGGCCTCCTGCTGAGCAGGGAGCCCGATGTGGGGCTCGATCCCAGGACCCTGGGATCATGACCTGGGCCAAAGGCAGACGCTTAACGACTGAGCCACCCAGGCACCCCTTAAGATTTTTATTTTGAGCAAGGTTGGTCATCTCTTCATCGGGTTATAAACCATATTTTTTTCTGTGACCACTCTTTATGTACTTTGCCCATTTTTAGAAATTGCATAATCTTTGATGTAAGAAAGATATTGGGGTTCAGATCCCATGACCAAGAAATAATTCTTGAAACGTCTTCGGTGCAAAAAGGTGGTTTTATTAAAGCATGAGGACAGGACCAACTGGTGAGCAGAAAAAGCTGCATTCAGGTTGTGAGCGGGTGGTGATTATACACTTTCAAATTGGGAGGGGGTTAGGGATAGCATAAGTCTCTAAGGAATTTTGGAAACAAGTTTCCAGGACCTTGAGGGTGCTAACTATTGTTAGGAAAAGGTCATTTAGTTACTGCCTAATAAAACCTTGGTCATGAGATCCTTCAGATGTATATTGGTGGGTCAGATGCTTGGGGGATGAGTGCTAACCTTGGAGGTTTTAGAGATAATGGGAATTTCCGAAGGAACTTTTATATGTTAAAGTAGACTCACAGGATCCCGGGGGTTGGGCTAAGATTTTGCCCTTAGCTGTTACTGAGTTCCCAGAGGAATGTCACTCTGCCTATTTCAAGGACTTGTGAATGGGCTGTAAGCAGTAAGGAAATATAATTTTTCTTTTGCCTTTGTTTCCCACATCAGTTTTGGCCTTTTCTTTTTAAGATTTATTAATTTATTTTAGAGAGAGTGTGTGAGAGTGGGGCGGGGGGAGGTGAGGGGCAGAGGGAGAGAGAGAGATTCCTCAAGCTGACTCCCCTCTGAGTGTGGAGGCAGATGTGGGACTCCATCCTAGGACCCTGAGATCATGACCCCAGCTGAAACCAAGAGTTGACTGCTTAACTGATTGAGCACACAGGCGCCCCAGTTCGGGCTTTTTTTTTTTTTTTTTTAAAGATTTTATTATTTATTTGACAGAGAGAGACACAGAGAGAGAGGGAACACAAGCAGGGGGAGCGAGAGAGGGAGAAGCAGGCTTCCCGCTGAGCAGGGAGCCTGATGCGGGGCTCGATCCCAGGACCCTGGGACCATGACCTGAGCCGAAGGCAGATGCTTAACGACTGAGCCACCCAGGTGCCCCTGGGCCTTTTCTTAATGTTTGAAAAAACTCATTATGTATTTGGGAGACTTTTTATCATGTATTGTAAAATTTTTCCACAGATATATTTTTTTGACTTAATAGTAATTTTTTTTTTTTCTTCACAGAAGTATTTTATTTTTATGTGGTCTAATTTACCATGTTAAGGGATTATTTCTCTATTCAGGAATTGCTGTTTGGATAAAGTATTTTATATTATATTTTCTATTAATAGGAATTATACTGTGAATGTTCTTCTGTAGTAAGCTCCACTCTTCAAACTAGTTAACAGTATGTAATGCAAAATTTGGAGTGCCTCTAAGCTTCGCTTCATCTTTCTAAAAACTGCAGACATTTCCCTCATATGGTTCTGTAATAATTTATGTAATCAGTCCCTTATTATTGTACATATAACCTTTGTGGTATCTAAGGAGATGAATGTAAGGTTTTCATTTTTTAATGAGTATTGCAAATTCTATTAATGAATTCCTAGTATTGAAATATTTGCCCCTCTATTTTATGTATTGCTGGTGTCAATTTGCTCATCTTTTATTTCAGATTTTTAATATATTATTTTTTTAATCATGAAATTAGCCTGATTATTTTTCAGAGTGTAACCTCTGTCAGGTTGAGATCAGTATTATGCTGAACTCAGATTGGTGGGCTGACTTCTCTTTATGGTCTGGATCAATTTATTTAGTTTTTAAAAGATTTTATTTATTTATTTGACAGAGAGACACAGCCAGAGAGGGAACACAAGCAGGTGGAGAGGGAGAAGCAGGCGTCCCACGGAGCAGGGAGCCTGATGCGGGGCTTGATCCCAGGACCCTGGGATCATGACCTGAGCTGAAGGCAGACACTTAACGACTGAGCCACCCAGGTGCCCCTGGTCTGGATCAATTTAGAGACACTTAATATTTTCTCTTCTTTTAAAGTACAAGGAAACTATGTAACTATTTAGGCCTGGAGCTTGCTGAAGGGACAGCTACTTGATATTCTCAAATTTCTAGATTCTTTAGAATAAAATTTGAGAATTGCTATTTAATATCAGGTAAACTTTAATTTATATTACAGGGAAAATAATAATTTTAATTTTCAAATTTATTTTATAAGGGTGGTTAATTTAAGTAATTGATTTTATAATTGACTTATATCTGTGATTTTTCCCCACTTTACAAATTTTAACTTACTTTTCTTGATTAGTTTTTCTGAAGCTCACTTATTCTACTTTAATTTTACTTATTGATTTTTCTCATAAAAATTGGTCTGTGGATTTGTTTACTTTTTTTGGTAATCTAAAAAATATTAATTTCTCCTTCTGCTTCACCAATTTTTTTGTTCTGCTTTCCCTTGGCTTATTTAGCAATATTTTCTTAAAGTTTTGAATTTAACTCATTTTATTTTTATTCTTTGTTTATATAGTACTTACTTAACTATATTATTCTCTAATTACAACTTTAGTTATATGCCATAAATATAGTTAGAATTTTTTGAGCATTTAATTGAGATATTTTGTAAATTTTTTGAAAAAAATTTTTTTTAAAGATTTTATTTTTTTATTTGTCAGAGAGAGACACAGCGAGAGAGGGAACACAAACATGGGGAGTGGGAGAGAGAGAAGCAGGCTTTCAGCTGAGCAGAGAGCCCAAGGCAGGGCTCGATCCCAGGACCCTAGGATCATGACCAGAGCCGAAGGCAGATGCTTAACAACTGAGCCACTCAGGCGCCCCTTGACAATATTTTGAGCAGTCGTTGCTTCAGAGTATTTTTGAATGGTTCGTTATTAGTATGTTTTTATACTTTGTATTCTTTGCAGTTTATGATTTATAAATTTTCATGTTTTCATTTTTTGTGCATAAAGATTTATGGCATATTTTTTGTGGCTTAAATTCTTTAAAATTATTAGGTGGCCACTAAAAAAATCAATTTACTGATATTTAGTGTGAATTAAATCTTACTTGGTAAGTAAGCCTTGGTTCTCATTTCAATTTTTTTTGCATCACTTATATGTATTATATCCTCAGGTTTTGTTTGAGCCATTTTTAGAGAATTTTTTATTCAGTGAATTTTTTTACTTCTTGATAGGAGAGGAAAGTTTCTACTTATGCCTATAGTTTACTTTTCTTATATTTTCTCTTTTTATTGTGCTTTTAAAAAAATTGCTCACTGGGGCACTTGGGTGGCTCAGTCACTAAGTGTCTTCCTTTGGCTCAGGTCATGATCCCAGGGTCCTGGGATCGAGCCCCGCATCGGGCTCCCTGCTCAGCGGGAAGCCTGCTTCTCCCTCTCCCACTCCCCCTGCTTGTGTTCCCTCTCTTGCTTTGTCTCTCTCTGTCAAATAAATGAATAAAATCTTAAAAAAAAATAAAAATTGCTCACTGTCTTTGTTCTTTTTGACTTGGTGTATATGCATGTGTATATGTTTCCTTTTTATGTGAAGCTTTATAATCTTCAAGTGGTTACTTCATAGCTATTTATCAGCAGTCTTCAAATTTTTTTGATCATATCCATCATTAGAAGAAAAAATCCAAAACATAGTCAATAGGTATGAAAATTATTATACACTTTTTATATGTAAAATTCTCAATATTTATATTAGATGTCTGAAAAGTACATTTATCTCATATTCCAGATACAGACACCGATGGATAGACATGGTGATATTTTATTTCAACATTCCAGGGAATTTTCTTACATAGTTTGTATGGAGAATACTGGATCTTAATGTAGTCATTTTAGATATTACCTATTAACTTCATACTCTAGAATAAGGTAATATATGCTCTTATTTCTTTCCAGCTTCCTCAGTCTTAACCATCTGATATTATTATTATTATTATTATTATTATTATTATTATTATTTAACCTTCACTGTCTACCATATTATTTCTAGCTCTACTGATGGTAGCATTTATATCTTAAAATACTTATATCTCTCTTACTCAACTTACTGATTTTAAATATTTTCCATTGAATTCTCTTTGTTCTGGAAAATGGAGCGATCAGTCTATAGTAGAAGCTTTTCTAACTGATCTCCACTAACATGACTTGTTTTAAGCATTGCTTTTCTGTTCTCTCTGTAAAACAACTGATGAATGTCTACCATGTGTGAAAAACTTAAATTCTAGGTGGCCCTTCTGTATCTTGCAGTAGCAGATTGTATTTTCCAAAAACAGTCTTTCATCCCATATACTCTTCTACAATCTGACCTTGCTAGCTTGCCATCCATGTCTGCTCCTCTTGAATCTTTGCAGACTTAGTATTGCTCTTAACCAATAGTATGCAATGGAAATGATGTTGTGTAACTGTCAAGAGTAGGTTAAAAAAAGACCATGCAGCTTCAGCCTGTTGTCTTGAGACATTCTTTTGGTGACTATCACTGGACATGGAAAAAGTGAGACCATCATGCTGGAAAGGCCACATGTAAATCCAGAATATCTATAAATACATTTTTGACCTTTATTTTTGGAAGTCCCCCCCCCCCCGTACTTTTTTTTTTCCTTGCTGAATAACTAGCTCACTGAGTCCCTTCTGTTGTATGATTTCTTTCTTGATATCTTGAAGACTAACCTTAAGTTACTATTTTTATAGATGTCCTATTTTCTTCCATGTAATGTTTTAGTTCAAAAAATAATAGTCATAATTTTCATTAGTTACATACAAGTTTTTTCTCATAATCTCCTGAGCTGCCTTATTTTGTGACTTTTCTCTTTTTAGTATGGTAATTTTACATAGATGTTTCTAAATTACTATTTATATTTGAGTTGAGGTTGTCCTTCTGGGATCAGATAATTTATTCTTCCATAAATAATGTAAGATATGCCTGGAGAATGAGCAGTTATCACAGACAGCTTGAGCTTCCTTCTGTGGTCTGTGGGAACTTTCTCATCAACACTTGATTCAGTTCCCTGTAAGTTGAAAGTCAGAATGAAGCCATGCAGGTTTTTGCTTTTCTGTTTTGTTTTGTTTTTCTTTCTTTTTCATCTCTCTCCTAGTACATCTTTCTCTTTAGATAACAAAAATTGGCAGGTGCAGAGCTTCTTGTGACTTAGAATTTTTCCCCTTTCTAACACAAAGATAATCTGCTGGCAAAGGTTAGTATAACTGCAAATTTCCAAAATCAGTGAGTGCAGTCTTTCTGCCATGCTATGATATTAAACTTAGTTCAGGAACCAAATATATATATTTGATCTTTTGTCCTCATTTTCAGCACCAAGTTCCTCAAACTCTTGGAATTTCCTAAGTGGGGAAAACTATAAAGGTGCCTTTTGTTATGTTAATGAGTTGACTTTGGACTGCACCTAAGTATGGGTTGGTTGCCAGGGACCCAACCAGTTGATTAGAGGGGTGGAACTTTCAGTCCCAGTCCCAGATGTCCAGGGTGGGAGAGGGGCTAAAGGTTGAATCAGTCTCTTATTGCCAATGATTTAATCAATCATGTTCCCATAATGAAGCCTCCGTAAAAACTCAAAAGGACAAGAGTGACAGAATTTCTGGGTTTGTGAACACGTGGAGATGCTCATAGAGTGGCATGCCTGAAGAGAAGCTCTGTGTCCTTTCCCAATACCTTGCTTCTCCCATACATTGGAATTGGGTTCACTAACCCAAACGAGGGAGACTTCTAGAGATAGTCCCTGATCTTTATGAGGTCATGTTTGTAACTTTGTAGGAAGGGAGAAAATAATGACCATCCATTTCGAGTATCGTGAGTTTACCAGGACATTCAGTAATTAAAAAACCTGGGTAATTATAGAGGTGTCTCCAGCTTTTCCTATGGCCCACCTGTAAAAAGATGTGGCTTGCACATCTAGTATTTTATTTTCCTCTTTTTTTAAAAAAATAGAATTCTATCATTAGCCTCTTAACCTGCTCTCATTAATTCCAATTTCCAAGTAAAATAAATTTAGTGCCTTACTAGTCAGCTTACTACTTACTTTAGAACAATCTTTTCCCTGAAAACTTTGTCTTATAGGGATGTAAAAGCCCTAGATTTTATGTTTAAATTTTACAAACTTTGCTATCTTTGGCAGTTATTCTTCATATTATATGATTTGTAATTTTATTTATTATTTCATCAAATATTATTTTCCCTTCATCTTGTTGTTTTTTGGTGGAATTTCAGGCAGAAAATAAAATTAAAATTGCTGGAGTCTCACATCACTTATTGTAAAGTCACCCTAGGTTTTCATTTTAAAGAAGTTGATTACTGGGGGTAGAGAAAGAGGAGAACAAAGGCTGGAAAATTAGTCTGAAGACCTTTAATAAGCAGAGTTATGGACTAATATATTGGCATTGGTAATAAAGAGAATAGAAATAATTTGAGACGTGTGAAGGAAGTAGAAATGGAAGAATTTCATGATTGTTTTCATGCCGGGCTTGAGAGAGAGAACAGAATCAAGCAGAAATATCAGTTTGGTGTTGAAACACACTAGGTTGATTGTCTGCCATCTCCTGGATTAAGGAGATGAGAAGCAAAAGTGAGTGTGTTGTAAAGATGATGAGTTTATTATTGGAAAGGATCAACAGTGTAATTTCAAGTTGTTCAATCTGTGGTGTTTTGTTATGGCAGGTCCTAGCTGACTAATGTAGTATCCATTGTGAAAGGTTCATCCAATGCTATACCAGAATAACAAAGAGAAATTTTTCCTGAAAGGAGTCATTGTTATATAGGGGAAAGGCCATGTCATAAGTTTTAAGTAACCAGATTACTTAATGGGGCACCTGGATGGCTTAGTTGGTTAAGTGTCTGACTCTTGATTTTGGCTCAGGTCATGATCTCAGGGTCATAGGATCAAGCCCCATGTTGGGCTCCTCTCTCAGCGGGGAGTTTGCTGGAGAAGCTCTCTTTCCCTCTGCCCCTCCCCCCCAAATAAATAAATAAATCTTAAAACAAACGAACAAACAAAAAGATGGAGTCTCTCATGCTAAACTAAACCAAAACTTAACTAAGTTTCTGTGCTCTGCTCTACCAGAAAGGAGAAGCCTGGGTTGACCAATCAAGGCTTGCCTGCTCAGCACACATTACCTGACCTAGCTCCAAGACTCCCCTTTGCTTCATATAAGGAAAGTTACCTTGCTTTAACCAATCAGCAGATGCCCAGTATAACTTCCTTGTTCTTGCTCACCTTTTAAAAGGCATTGAGTGCTATGTTCCTCTTCTCATTTATAAAGAAATAGGAGCTCAGAATGATTGTTAAAGATTACCATCAGTTACTGGCAAAGGAAGAATTCAAATACGAGACTTCTGACTATCTGAAAAAATAAAGATAAAGTATCTGCTTTATGTGGCTATTGTTAGCATTAAAATAGAGAAGAAAAACCTACAAATGCAGAAGCACCAATCGAGTCCCTACCACATACTAAGCAGCAAAATGAACCATTCCTTCCACCTACTTTAGCCCTCATATATTAAGTGCTATCACACCATCATTCTTAAGCTCGTGTCCAGAATCTGTACTATGAAAGAAGGAAAAACCTGAATCAAATCTGTTTTTTAAAAAAAGTTATAGATTTAAAAACTATTTTTTTTTTCCAGAGAAAGTGAGCACAGGAGTGGGGGAGGGAAGGGGAGAGAGAGAGAAAGAATCTCAAGTAGGCTCCATGCTCAGCTCAGCTCAGCACAGAGCTTGAGGCGGAGCTTGATCTCAAGACCCTGAGATCATGACCTGAGCCGAAATCAAGAGTGGGACACTCAACTGACTGAGCCACCTGGGTGCCCCTGTAGTAGCTTTATGCTTATGTATATACATACACATATGTATATATATAAATAATTTTATCTAAGTATAGTATAAAATGATAAATATAGATATAAAATCCCCCTCTATTTATAAAGGTAACTTTTTCTAATTTCTCTTCTCTCCTTTTTTCCCCTACTTTGCTTCAGTTCTTCATTTATATTCACTTTGCTGACTTCACAGCATTCCCAAACTAACTCTGATAGTAGCATCCAGTGCTTTTTGTTGTTCTCATAGAAGCATAAACCTTTAAATCTAGATGACATCACATTACCACATTGTCTAAGTGATTCATTTTATAGTTGGAGAAATTGAGACAAAAAGTGAAGTGACTTGCCTAAGTTTACACATTTAGTTATATTATACAAAAATGGTTAATATTTAATGAAAAGGTCATATGAGCCAGGTACTAAGAAAGCTAGGCACTAATGTGATATTCTCTATGGGAATGTGGAAACTGAGCCAGAGAGAAGAGATATTATTTGCCCAGGGTTCCCGGATAAGTAAGTAGCTGAGTTGGGATGTAAGACCAGGCTTCCAGACTTCACAGCCCACCCACAATTGCATGTCAGTCAAGTTTCCTGGCTCTAAGTCCTTTGTACTTGCTACACAGCCCTAGATTCCTCCATCCTAAACTCTCCAACTTCCTATTCTTTTATAGCTCTAAATCTCAGTTCCCTAAATACTGCAGTCAGGGACAGGTGGAAGATTGTTGTGAAAAGAACAGGCAGCAACATTCTTGTTTAGCCTCTTTTTATATCTATTTTTTTCCCCTACAGATTGGGGTATTTTTCTCAATTATGCATACTTATTCATTCTGCCAAAAAATTCTTTTAAGGCTGTTAAAGCTGTAGTCAATTTTCTCAGTTTGATGTTCCAAAGGAACCTGCTGTGTCTTTTTCATTCTGTACAAAAATAGGCATGGTAGGATCCACTAGCTGCTAAAGTCATTGGATAGCTTAAAAACTTTCTACTTGTTTTCTCTATTGTTACATTTTCATAGTTTCAGAATTTGTGCAGCATTTAATTTCTTTCTGCTTTATATTTTCCTTTAGAGAAAGAACACACTGGTGTTTGTTTGTATGTGTTGGAGGAATCTCTCAAATAGAGAAACTATTCTTCAAATAGCCATGACCACTGAATACTAAATAATACTGCAACCTACTTAAAAAGTAAAAGCAAAACCCAAAACCAACCAATCAACAACAAAAAATCCTACAAACCGGAAAGTGCAGGAAGTCTCAGAATATGGAAATTATTCTTGTTTCCTGAAATGCAAGGATGTTTTACTGTATACTTTCTGGAGGGAATTCAGACAGTATTTACCAAAGACCCTAAACTTACTCATATCTTTTGACCCAGAGATTACATATCTTAAAAAAATACAAAAATGTATAATGTAGCATTTTTTGTAAAAGGAAATAATCAGAGATTAAATGTTCAACAATAGGGCATTAATTGAATGAATTATGATAGAATCACACAATAAAATATTATAGAACCATTATGATGATGACTTAATACCAATGTTGTTATTTACTAGTATGAGAAGTCATTCATAATTTTTGGTTAAGCCATAAAACAAAACAAAAAGCTTATAAAATAGTATGTACAATATCATCCTATATTTTCATTTTCTTTCTTTTTTCTTTTTCTTTTTTTTAAGAGAGAATGTGCACGTGCAGGGGAGGGGGCAGAGGGAGAGGGAGCAAATCTTAAGCAGACTCCGCACTCAGTGCATAGCCCAACACAGGGCTCGATCTCACAATTCTGAGATCATGACCTGAGCTGAAGTCAAGAGTTGGATGCTAAACTGACTGGGCCACCCAGGCACTCCCCCCCCCATATTTTCATCTTCATTTTCACATGGCTTGAAAAAGTGACCCCCAAATTCTTTGATTTTACACAAATGTCTTATTTGGTTACTATTCTTGATACATTTTATGTCTTTGAAGCTACTCTAATGACTTTTTGCCCACAGTATTTTTTATGTGCTGGAGAAGTCAAAAGAGAATGAAAACAAATCTGATCTGTCTCTGCTTTCATGATGCTTGCCAATTAACAGTGATGCAAGTGTTCAACAACAACAACAACAGTGAAATAGAAATATGAGGGCTGCTAGGAAGGCAAAACACAGGATGCTCTCTGGGTAGATAATAGTAGTCCTTGTTGCCTAAACTCTAGGGGGAATTTTTACACAGGACTTCATAAGAGAAGATGTTTGCTTACCTGGACAGAAAAGAAAATAAGATTGTTTGCTTTTGTAAATTTGAACTTATTAGGCATTGCTTTTTTTATTGATTGGATTTTTACAGATTCTTGGAGGTTAAGCCTCATCCATTTTTACTCTTCCAAAGTCTGGAGTCATTTTCCTCTTTTGAACTCCTCCAGCACTATTTGTCAACTAACTCATTTGATACCCAGCAAATACCATATTTTATGTGCATATCATCTTTCTCAACATGATGGGAAATTCCTTCAAAGCACAGACAGCTGTTTCTCCTGACTCCTTACAGAAATTATTATGGAACCCATTAAGTAATAGAGACTAAATAAATAGCTAGTGAAAAAAAAGTCTCCATTCAAGGCTAGTTACAACTAATATGTGTTCTGTACAAAGGCAAGGTAAATATACATTATCTCTTTAGGAAAACGTATATCATCCCACTTCTTTAATTCTGTGCTCAAAGACCTTCCAATTAGGATAATTTCTATACATGTATTATTAACTATTTCTGATAGGATAAAACTCAACCTTTATGAAGCATGTCAGAGAGTATAGGGTGTGATCTTTGGAATTGGACACATCTACGTTTGAATTCTAGCTCCTGAATTGCTAGCTATGTGACCTTATGCATGAATTATAGTCAACAGGGAGAAACAGTAGCAGACCTAACATACTGTTAGAGGGATTTCATGAAATAATCTTGGTTAGCCCCTTAATTCTCTTCTTTATTATAATTTATATAATGACCAATTCTCATGACTTCTATGTAGTCCAAGTAGCATCATTTTACCTTTGAATAATGCAATAGCCTTCTAAATGACCTTCCCATTTTCACCCTTGCTGCACTGCATTTTATTCCTGTTATGGGGTGAAAGGTGTCCTCTGAAAATTCATATGTTGAAGTCCTAACCTCCATTACCTCCAAAATGTGACTTTATTTGGAGATTGGAGCTTTAAAGAGGTAATGAAATTAAAATGAGGTCATCTGGGAGGGTCCTAACCCGACCTGACTGGTATCCTCATAGGAAGAGAAAATTTGGACACGAAAGGTACAGAGGCAAGATAATATGAAGACACAAGGTGAAGGTGGCAATTTATATGAAAAGAGAGATCCCAATAGAAACTTAACCTGCAGACTCCTTGATCTTGGACATTTAGCTTCCAGAACTATGAAAAACTAAATTTCTTCTTCTTTTTTTTTTTTTAAGCTACCCAGTCTGTGGTACTGGGTTTTGGCCACCCTGGAAAACTAATACAATTATCTACTCAAATAATAGGAAACGCTTTAAAACTTTAAAATGTCTAAATCACATCAGAACTTACCTGTCCCCTCAACACACACAGCTCTTCTAATGGATTCCCATCACACTTAGGGCAAAACCCTAAGACCCACAGTGCCACAGGTAAGTACACCATGCAACCTGGCTATTTCTCTTAACTTATTTTCTATCTCTCTACCAGTCATTCAGTCTGAATGGCCTACTTTATTGGCCTTCTTGCTCTTCCTCAAACATATCAAATTAGTTCCTACCTTAGATGTGTGTGTGTGTGTGTGTGTGTGTGTTTTAACTTGCTGTTACTTAAGCCTGAAAAATCTTCTTTCAGATATTCACGTTTTTGTGTCATTCTGGTCTCTATTCAAATGTTGCCAACTCAGGCCTTCATTGACCACCTAAAATGTGCAGTCTCCCATCACTCTCTATCCTTTTGCTTGGCTTTCTTTCTTTTCTCAGTACTTATTGCTGAAAGATGTATTACACAGATATTCTCAAATTATTTGTGTATTTACACATTGCCTCTTTCCACTATAATATAAATGCTATGAGAATAAGGGCAACATTTTGATCACTCTTATAATCCCAGTGCCTAGAAATCACTTTGCAAAAGGTGCATACTGAAGAGATATCTATATAGTAATAAATATAATTATTAAAAGCTATTCCTTTAGTTAATAATGTGGAAGAAGTTGCTGTATTTCATTTAATGAGCATATCAAGAAAACACATGAATTAGTGTATTTTTTATTGTGACGAAACTTAAAGTAGCAAAGTCGTAAAACAAACATAAAAAAATCCCCAACTATCACCCAAATATAATCAATAGGTAGTGTTTTGTCACATCCATCTTGTCATATCAGATTGTTATTAAAGAAATTATGGAATGGTCAGTTATAGTCATTGCTGTTGTAAGAAAATTTTGTAATTCATTTGGTTCTTCTTTACAGTCTTATACAGGTATAAAACTTAGTTCTGATCTTAGTCTGTTATTTGATAAACCAGTGACCCGAGACAAATCTTTTAATACTACTGAACCTAACTGCTTCATCTGTGAACTATGAATAATAACATTGGTCCTGCCTGTCATGTAGGGTTATAGCAAGGTTCTATTTTAATCATGTATTTTGTTACCTGGAAAGCATTCTGTAATGATGAGTAGCAGTGTGGTCCTAGGGAGAATTCAGTTAAAATTGGGACAAGTGCCATTTTCTGTCCTTAGTATTTCCATTGCTGTGACATAGTCCTCAAACTAGCCCCAGAATTTAATACAAAGAAGTAACATAATTGGAAATTTTTGTATTATTAGGTCTACGGATACTTTATCTGGTGTGATAAAATGTTAATCTAGTGACCCTCATCAGATAATTAGCATGGGATGCATTATGCATTGCCCTTCAAGGACCTAACAGGACTTGAAAATCTGATAGGAAGCCAGGCACTGAGAAAGTTTAGCTGAGGCAAGATCTATTAACATCTCTAGGGAGAAGTGGTTAGGGGCACCTTGACACTGTGCACACCTGGGATGTTGTGTCACAGAGCAGGGGATCACAGAGTGGCAGAGAGTACCTGGGATTAGGACAAGAAGAAAGGATGACAAAAATGACTTTGACTTATTAAAAATTTGCTTAGAATGGGATTAGGAGGTACAAACTTTTAGTTAGAAAAAAAGTCATGGAGGTGAAAAGTATAAGCGTAGGGAATATAGTCAAAAATATTGTAATAACTTTGCTCGGTAACAGATGGTGACTACGCTTATGGTGAGCACTGAGTGAAGTATAGAATTGTCAAATCACTATGTCATATATCTAAAACTAATATAATATTGTATACTTATACATATATAGATATAGTATGAATATACATACGCAGAGAAGAACAAGATTGTGGAAAGAAGTAGAGGAGAGGTTAGGAATGTTCATTTTGAAATGATGAAAATGGAAAGAAGAATAAATGAAAAGGGACAGAATATTAGAAAGGCATGATACTGTGCTCACTTTGTGACCATATTTCTGTATCATAGAACAAGGGAACATCCTGTGAAGCTCCAAAGGAATAAATTTAGGATGCATAAAAACATTTATTCTGACAGTGTGTACTAGGGCTAAAGTAGGCTTTACCATGAGAGTTGGTGAAGCATAAGAACAAACTGATTCACAAATGTTTTGGTAAATTATAATTTTCTACCTTCTAAATGATAGACCTATATAAGGCTTATATATCTTTTAAAAAAGCATTACATGAAGCATATAATACAGTTGATTTCAAAAAGTAAGAAGTAAATAATATATATGGGCAAATAGATTAGTAAACTTATAGACTCATGTATTTGACACATTTATTGAGTGGCCTCTACTGAGTATTCTGTACCATTCCAGGAACCTGAGGTTCCGCAGTACACATAATAAACTCAGATCCTTGTGCTCAAGGAGCTTTTATTTGAGTTGGTAGAGAAAACAATAAACAAAATAAGTAAAATATTTAATATATTAGATGATTAGATGTTCTGTGGTAAAAAATAAAGCAAGAAAGAGGGATGGGGTTGATGAAGATGTTCATTTAAAATAGACTGTCTAGGGGCGCCTGGGTGGCTCAGTCGTTAAGCGTCTGCCTTCTGCTCAGGTCATGATCCCAGGGTCCTGGGATCGAGCCCCACATCGGGCTCCCTGCTCCACGGGAAGCCTGCTTCTCCCTCTCCCATTCCCCCTGCTTGTGTTCCTGCTCTCGCTGTGTCTCTCTCTGTCAAGTAAATAAATAAAATCTTTAAAAAAATAAAATTAAAAAAAATAAAAACTAGAGTATCTAGGAAAAATTACACCAAGGTGATATTTGCATAAAGACATGAAGCAGGTGAAGGAATAATTTATGGAAACATCTGGAAAAGGAGTTTTCTAGACATTTCGGAAGCAACTAAAAGACCATTATGACTGAAGCACAGTAATGGAGTGATGTGGGGCGGGGGGAGTAGTTGGTGAAGAGAGCAGAAAAGTGGGTAGGTCATTTTGAGGGGTAGTGCTTCTCAAATTTTAATTTGCTTGTAAATCACCTGGGTGTCATATTAAAATGAAGATTCTGATTTAGGAGGTCTAGAGAGTTTACATTCCATACAAACTTCCTTCAAAGTGACGCTGTTACTACTGGTCTGTAGTTCACACTTTGAAGAACAAAAGACTGAGACTTGTGTGCCATTGTAAGGACTTTGGATTTACTTTGCTATGGATTGAAAAGTGCCCCCCCACCCCCACCCCAACGAGAACAACAACAAAATATTCAGGTGGTAATTCCCAGGGCCTATGCATATGACCTTATCTGGAAATAGGATCTTTGCAAATATCATCCTTTTAAGCTAAGGTAGGTTGGAGAAGATGGGCATTATTCTAATGACTAGTGTCCTTATAAAGAGGGAAATTTGGACAAAGAGACACACAGTAGAGAAAGCCATGTAGAGACATAGGCAGAATTTGGAGTGATGCAGCTACATGGGAGAGAACACTAGGGATTGCCAGCAGTCCCCACAAATGAGGAAGAAACAAGGAATGATCTTCTCCGAGAGCCTTCAGAGAGAGGATGGCCCCCCTGATTACTTGATTTCAGACTTCTAGCCTCTAGAACTGTGACAGAATAAGTTTCTATTGGTTCAAGTCACCCAGTTTGTAGTAATTTGTTACAACAGCCTCAAGTAGCTACTGCACTGACTGAGGTGGAGGAATGTTAAGAAGAGTGGCTTGATGTGACTTGTATTTTAAAGGACTCATTCTGGCTGCGGAGATGAGAATAGGCTGAAGGGAGTGTGGGCCGCACAGAGGCAGGGGGGCAGTTAGGAGGCTGTAGCAGGAAACCTAACTGGATATGGAGACAACCGGTTGGATTCTGTGTGGTAGCGATGGTGGTGAGACCTGAACGTATTCCACATCTATTCTGAAGCCAGTATTGACAGGATTTGTGAATGCAGTGTGGATTGTAAAATAGCCAGGGGGGTTAAAGATAAAACCAAGGTTGGGGGCTGAACTAGAAGGATGGAGCTTATTAAAAGAGATAGGGAAAATAGTAGAGATTAAGGGGTGTGTTGGATATGCTACTTTTGAGATGTCTATTATGCCTCCAACTGGAGATGGTAGGTAGGCAACTTGGTATGTGTTTGGAGTCCAGTGCAGAGGTTTCAGCTCTAGATATAACTGATACGAGTTATGAAGAAAAATCACCGTGTCTGGGAAAGCCCCTACATTTGGAGATCGACATCAGGAAGGACAGTTATATACTTTTAAAACATGATCTTTAGTGCCACTTGTCATAAATTATACTGGGCCATATATCGGAACTGTGACAGTTCTAACATCAGTTTTAAAGACTACCAAGAAAGAGTCAGGGGATGGATGTTTTTCTTCTTAGGGCTTGTTATGAACAGAATTTTGTCCTCTTCCAAATTCGTATGTTCAAGCCCTAACTCCAAATGTTCTGGTATTTGGAAATGGAGACTTTGGGAGATATTTATTTTTTTTAAAGATTTTATTTATTTGACAGAGAGAGACACAGCGAGAGAGGGAGCACAAGCAGGGGGAGTGGGAGAGGGAGAAGCAGGTTTCCCGCCGAGCAGGGAGCCCGATGTGGGGCTCGATCCCAGGACCCTGGGATCATGACCTGAGCCCAAGGCAGACGCTTAACGACTGAGCCACCCAGGCGCCCCGGGAGATAATTAGTTTTAGATGAGGTCATGTGAATGGGCTCTCATGATGGGATTAGTGCCCTTATAAGAAGATCCTTCTCCTCCTCCCCACCCCCTCCCAATCCCTACAATGTGAGGACACAGTGAGAAGGTGGCCATCTGCAGGCCAGGAAGAGAACTGTCACCAGAATCTGACCAGGCTTTCACCCTGATCTCAAGCTTCCAGCCTCCAGAAATAGGAGAAAATACATTTCTCTTGTTTAAGCCACCCAGGCTGATATTTTGTCATGGCATCCCAAGCTAAGACAGGGATCTTCTCCTTATAAACTCTCAATTTTTGGTATCTTTAAAGCTTTCGAGATAAAAAATCAGTGTTACAGGGATAATCATTATTTTTTGCTAGCCTTGAATTTGATGCCTCACTGCAAAAAGCATGACCTCGCTTAAGTTTGTGTGAGTGATATTTAAAAAGATCACACTGGCCCGAGAATGTAAAAACTCATTATTTAGTACTTCTGACAAAAGTCAGTCACTCAAATGTGGACCTTTTGTCCACCAGGCTTGTGGAAGAAGCAGGAATTATATTGCATGCATTAAATATCACCTAGCATCTACTTTGATCACATGTATTTTCTGCTTTTGTCTTAGATATGTTCACCTCAGAAAGCATGTTACTGTCAGGAATTATTTGCAGATATAGTAATATAATAATTTTCATAAACATTTTAAGAAAAATCCTGTCCATTGGTGGGGACAGGAAGGTGGGGTAGGGGAGATGTGTAGACATCTAGCACTACTTGTGGCTGGGAAGATGTTTATTTTCAGTAACAGGAAATCCATTGTTACTGCAAAGATCTCTGATAGCTTTTTTTAAAGTGAAAACTGTCATTTTGATCTCTGCCTGCCTGGATCTTTGTCTCACTTGGTCCAAAACTCTGACAGGGAAAAGAAACATGTTTATCAATTGCACCAGCCCCAATATAAGCAAGAAGGGAGAAAACCCATCCACACTGAAATGGGCAACTAATTCCCAATGACAAAGCCTGGCTTTCTTGTCCATTGCCAAGAGGAAGAACAAACAAAGAAAAAGGATGTAATCTGACCCAATTTAATTAGATTGTGTTGAACAGCAGAAATTCTACTTGTGGGGATTATTTTTCTAGGCATGGGGGATTTTCCCTTCTGAGGAATGAAGTATTGATGAGGCTGACAAAATGATGTTCTCACCATTTACCTACTTGTTATTACCAAGGTAATGGTAGCATTTTTGCATTGCATAATATACACTTAATAAGTCAGCTACTGTACATAATTTTTATGATCTCATGTAACCTATATGAAAACTGGAATATGCATTGAATTCAACATTTGCAAAGTGTCTTCTATAGAGTGTTTGCTCGTCATAATGAGATTTATTCATTTTACACCAGCAAATTATATGTGGTAAACCTCCAACTATGTGTGGCTTGACACAGTGCACTATACTATACTTATTGTATTTCCGTTAACTGCCCTACACAGCTGATGCTGCATTCCCATACTGATAACAACACATCAGTTCTATTTCCTACACCTCCTACATCAGTTCGATCATACCTATTTATTTTTGAAAGTTTTTGTTAACCTTAGCTCCCTCTGAGGCTACACTTTGTTCAGATAAGATTCTTTATTTCATCCTATGCCAATGATTATCAAGATTCTCTACATTGAGCACCTGGGTTGCTCAGTCGTTCAAGCATCTGCCTTCGGCTCAGGTCATGATCCTAGGGTCCTGGCGAGCTCCCTGCTCAGCGGAGAGTCTGCTTCTCTCTCTCCCCCTGCTTGTTTTCTCTCTCTCTCAAATAAATAAATAAAATCTTTTTTAAAAAAAGATTCTCTACATTTAATTATTTCTGTATAGAGATTTAAACCAACATAGTTGCTGTCTGCCAATTCAGTGCATCTCAAAAGTGTAGTCCCTGGATCATTAGTACTAGTGTTACCAGGGATTTGTTGAAAATGCAAATTATCAAGTGTACCACAGACCTACTTAATCTGAAGTGAGGCCCAGGAATCCATGTTTTTACAAGCCTTCTGTGTGATTCTGAAGCATGCAAAGTTTGAGAACCACTGTTGTAGTTGGTTAAATCATCAAAGAAATAGCATAGGCATGGATGTATGCATCTTATGAAGCTTACTACTTTTAGATTTTCTAAAGAGAATGCATTGAGAAACAGGTCTATCTTAGGTCCCATTTAATAGTATTATTAAATATTAAAATGCTTCCCTTGTATGAAGTTGTTACTGCCTGTCTATTCCAAGGTGTATATATACTATGATAAACTTGAGCAAGTCTCATATATCCTAAGAAATAATCCAACATGTTAGGACATAAATTTGCAATGATTTGGAAACTTTTCTCTGTCTTGTGCTTAAAAATATATATTTGAAAACATATATGAAAAACAGAAATAAATGGTTTAACATTCAGTTAGTTTTTTTTTTTTTTTAAGATTTTATTTATGTATTTGACAGAGACACAGCGAGAGAGGGAACACAAGCAGGGGGAGTGGGAGAGGGGGAAGCAGGCTTCCCGCTGAGCAGGAAGCCCAATGTGGGGCTCGATCCCAGGACCCTGGGATCATGACCTGAGCTGAAGGCAGATGCTTAACCGACTGAGCCACCCAGACGCCCTTCAGTTAGTTTTGATATTGAATCAACATATGGCCAAAATTACAACGATGAACTAAATTCTGAGCCTAATGGAACTTTGTTTTTTCCCCTTTGTCTTCTGTACCTGCGTAATGGATGTGACCCTTATCAGCTCTGTCAATAAAAGAAATAATGAGCCCTTCTATTCATTTAATCATCAACTCTCTCACAAAGGCTCTGTGAAATTGTAGGTATTACTGACTTTGATTCTTCCAGGGGTTTGTTGCGTATGTGATACTTAGAGAGTTACAGTCACTCCTTGGGAGGGTCATCTAGTATTTTGAAGCCCATGGTTTAAAAGAGGATATTTTTTTTTTGTTTTCACTAAGAAGGACTAAGGCAGAATTGAAAGTAAATTGTCCATTTTAAATGCAGTAAGAACCTTACAACATAGGAAGAGCAGGGACACCTGCCCAGTGGGCTGCACAGGGGGGTCCCATGGCGCAGCAGGGTCTGCCCTTTCCCATGGCTTCCGGCTTGCCGTCATGCTTGCTTTGTCTGGTAAAAACCTCCTTGTGGGGGGCGGGGGGAGGGGGTGGCGGAATCTGGCTTCAGTTGCTCCTGCTCAGTTATGGTCTCCTGTGCCGTATAATCTCATCAGGCCCTCTGGAATAATAAACTTTCAATCTTACCTCACACTGTGAATAACTGAGTATCATCTGGTGGTAGTAATTGGGAAAAATGACTCAAACACTTCCAAAATTTGCAAAGTACTTATTGTAAGTTGGGGGACCCCTGCTCTTTAAGTGTTTTGGAATACTTGTTAAAGCAACTATTCTCTCTGGCTTTTGAGCTGAGACAGGCTTTCTGTTTTATTTTTTGTTTGTTTGTTTGGTAAGAACTTTGGAAGGAAGAAGAGTAAAGATGAGTGAGAAAACTATATGAATATGATTAAGTTTTTATTAGTTCAAAACATTTAATGGTTTTTAACTACAAAAGTAACAATTTCAGTTTCTATCTAATGTATCAGGACAGTAGGAGCTCAATTTAGAAATTAAGATATATTATAGAAAAAACAGATTTTATATATTTCTGGTATATCCTTACCCATTACTATATTCATTTTAAATTTATTGTTACTCTGTTTGTATAAAGGATTGTCATCCACAGTGTGCCAGTTTTGTGTTTTTTTTTTTTTTCTCTATATCCATAGGGAATCAGATAAGAAATGGACTTAATCACTGTTAAAGAAATTAGGTCTTAATTAATAACCAAAAAATATACTGATTATCAAGATAATTTATTACCAGAACTGGCTACCAATGATATTTTCAGCTTGAGTTGAAAGATTCTTGGATTTTGAGAATTTTTTTCAAGCTGTAATAACATCTTTTGAGGGTTTAAAATATTTTATTCTTAGCATCTGGAGATTGTTCTGTTATTTTTAATTCTTTCAGGTATTATTCTATGATTTAGAATTTTTCTGTTCTCAATTGAATGCAAAAAAAAAAAAAAACACCACAAAACCTATCTTAGCTTCCTATAAGTAACAACATTGGAAAATTAAAACTAATAAAAAACAGTACTCACTCTCAGGGAACTATGACACTTATTTGGAGACATATAGGAGACTACCAGACTGTTCCATCTTTAAAGATTCAGTTCAAACGTCACCATCCACATGAATGTCTCCCTGATTGTGAGAGAGTATTTTGTCTTTTCCGGTGGTAGCAATACTGCATCAGAGCATTGAAAATTAGCTGCTTTTACCTGTGTAACCACCCTTCTATGAACCTTTCAGGGCAGGATCTGTGTTTTCTGATTCCTTTTTCTTTTTAAGCTACAAGTAGTAGTCTATGTGGCCTTTGTGCAGAAAGGTGTATTAAAAACATGTTTGTAATCATGATCTTAAATGTACACATGAATAAAGCCAAAATTAGACACATTGCACAGGTGAGCATTGCCTGTGATGTTGGAAATAGCATGTTAAAAGGTTATCATGTACTCAGAACCTTCTAGAATTGAAAGTATCTTGGAAAGAATTTCTTTCAACTTTCTTGGATTCCCTAGATAAAGAAATGGAGGCTTAGAGAGGCTAAATGATTTTCCCTGCGATGCAAATTTAGTTGTTGGCATGTTTTGTGTTCCTTAACACATAAACTATTTAGTTAATGGTAAGGCAATTATATCATATACATGATTAGATAATATGCAATTAAACATTAGGTTAATAATACTTTAAAAAATTTTACTTAAAACCAGTATATTGTTCCACTTAACACAGTCTTTCCTTTCTTAAATATGCCTCTTTTGTACAAGTAGAATCCTATTTTTGCTTTGGCTTCAAACTCATCAAAGCTGGTTTAGACAATGACTTCTTACATATAAAATGAGAGGGAAGGGAGTGTGCATGTGTGCACACAGAAGTGTATGTGTGACTGTATACTTTGGATAACCTTTGAGGAAATGCCTAAGGCATAGTTTGTAACATCACAAAAAGTCACTGTGACAGACTGCATGGGAATTGGTATTATGTGCATCAGAGCCATATGAGTCCAAGAGGGTGGACAAAGAGGGTTATCATTGCAAGCAACTGCCCAGCAGGATGGCTTTTACAAGGATATGGATGACACAGTTTTTTTTCTTCCCCTGTGAACAAAGAGCTTGTCACCTCCCCAGCACATTCATTTTCTCCTGCATGGAGTTATGTGGCCCATGCTGACTTTCAGACCTTAACCTGTAAAAATTCCCTTTGGAAGTACCTTTCATTTAGATTATTTTTGAGAGAAGCTTGCAAAGGTGAATTTAATAGTGAGTCACAGTCATTGTAACAGCTTACTATTCCTTTTATATAAGAGAGATGTCTTGTCTTGAAAAGCTATATGCTTAAATCATACTGGCTTTCTCTTTCTCTTCTTAATTATCATGTGTTCAGTATTCATTAGAAAGCATATTTTTTATTAATATTTTTTACTGAGAGTTTTGAGCGAGCATTTTCAACAGCTTTCCAAATCCAAGTGAATATCTTAAATACAATTATTCACTTACTCAGTTTTCCTTGAGGTCCAACAAGTTGCCGGGTATTGTCATATCCTTCATATACATGTATGTGAGGCCCTATAGATGTTAATAAAGTTTGAGCTGCTTTGAATATTGCCATTAGAAGTTTTCAAATGGTTAAGGTTTTCTTTCTTTCTTTCTCTCTTTCTTTTTCTTTCTTTCTCTTTCTTTCTTTTCTCTCTCTCTCTCTCTCTCTTTCTTTCTTTCTTTTTCTTGCTTTTCTGCAAGACTACTTCCTAGATGGCCTTGTGAACTTCCATCGGGGCACATAATGCCAGATTGTTCTCTTGGTGATGTTAGCCGCTGCAGATGATCATTGCTTTGATTCGTTAATTTGTCAGGCGCTGCAAAATCATGTGGGTTTTTTTTTTTTTTTAAGATTTTATTCATTAGAGAGATAGCAAGCATGAGCTGGGCGGGGTGGTGGGGGGAGACAGAAAGAGAGGGGGGAAGCAGACTTCCTGCTGAGCAGAGAGCCCAACCCTGGGCTCCATCCCAGGACCTGAGATCATGACCTGAGCCAAAGGCAGCCGCTTAACTGACAGCAACCCAGGCGCCCCTTCTTAGGTATACTTTCCAGATGAAAAACAAGTGTTGTTGCTTTTTTTTCCCGTCTTTCATTTTCTAGTTTTCACAATAATAATTTGGTTCCCCTGCATCTTTTGAATTTGACCACTAAGTTTGTTTATTTTAACATAATCATGAACTAATGTAATGAAATATATTTGATGTGTTTTAACTCATTGCATTTATTATCTTGTTGGTCCCCAAATGGTTCTATCTGGCCCAGGAGGTCCTTTGGCAGACTCTAGTTGTCTTTGATGGCTTCCTTAATTCCTTGTATGACAAGATATGAAAGACTGATTTTATATATATCTTTATCAGATCAAGAATCTGCCACTTCTCCTAAGACATGTGGTTTCTTTTAGTGAGAATTTGCACTTACTGATGAAAATCTGGATACTAGTATGTATTCATTGCTACCGAGGGGTCATGTTTCTAGGCATTTTCCATAAACACACACCTATATGGTATGTGTGTGTGTGTGTATATGTAATGTATTATATATACAGTCTCTCTCTCTCTCTCTAATATATGTATAAAATATATTTATAAAATAAAACATGAATTTAAACTTTTATTTCTAATTCCGATTTCTGATTTAGGACAATAGGATTTTTATTCAACTTACTCATCTAAAAATTGTATCTAAAAAAAAAAATTGTATCTAATTTCTTCTAAGACAAAAGACTGTCTTTAATGTTATCAACATAAATTCTCATTTGCTTGATCCCACCCTACACCACCAGCATTCTCAGAGTACATTACCAATGTTACCACCAAATATAGAATTACTAAAAATATTTTATTTTTCCAGTTCTTTCAGTTCCTACCAAAGGGTATACCCCACTAAGGATATGCACTCAAATTGCCATGTCTTAAAATTAATTGGAATATTTTTTTTCTTTGTACTTTTTTTTTTAAGATTTTATTTTATTTATTTGAGAGAGAGAGAATCAGAGAGAGAGAGCACATGAGAGGGGGGAGGGTCAGAGGGACAAGCAGACTCCCTGCTGAGCAGGGAGCCCGATGAGAGACTCCATCCAGGGACTCCAGGATCATGACCTGAGCCGAAGGCAGTCGCTTAACCAACTGAGCCACCCAGGCGCCCTCTCTTTGTACTTCGTGCCACCAACTATTTATACAGGTTCACTTGTTTCATATTATTCTCAGTTTTTAGGAATTGTTTCTTTACATATCATTTCATTTTATGATTAAGTGGAATATTTACATTGTTCTTATATAAAATATGTAAAACAGTGTTTATTCAAAGAAATGTAGTTCCTGTCTTCACATTCCTTCTACCCCATTCTCTTTCTCTCATTATATGTAAATAGTTAAAAAAAAATTATGGCTTATCCATTTGCATTTTTTCATATTAGCAGTTAGTCACATACATTGTTATTCTTACTTTCTGAGATAAATTGTAGCACATTGCATGCATTTGTATTTTGTATTTTTATTTAACAATATATGTAGAGAGATCACCACATAGTGCTATTTAGAGGAATTCCTCATTTCTTTTTTCAGCTACACAATACTGCATGTTGTGGATATACATACTTTATTCAATTAGTTCCCCATGATGGATATTTGATTTGTTTGCAGTTTTTTTTCGGTTACTTATTGAATGATGGAAAAAAAATTCTTGAATAGTTTGGACTATCATTTAGTCTCCAGAGCTTTCGCATTACTGGAGAATCAGATGAAAGAGGGTCATGTTAAACAGTTTTCAAGAGTATAATGACTAAAGCATACATTGTGGGAAACCCCACAAGACAAATGACAAGAATTCTTCAACCACAGGGGTGAAAATGTAAGGAAAAATAAGATGGAGACATAGATTAAAAAAAGATTAAGAGATATTTAGTAGTTCTAATGTGTGAACCTTATTTTGGATCCCAATTAAGCTTACAAGAAAAAATTGTGGACTGTGTATTTGATGATACTAAGGAATTATTTTTTAATGATTTTAAGTGTAATTATATTTAATGATTTTATGTATAATAGTATTGTGGTTATGTCCTACATCTTAGGGACACATGCTGAATATTTACTGATGAGATAATATATCTGAGATTTGTTTCAAAATAATCTTGGGAGGGGGGAGTTCAGTGCCAGTATAGACACGGCAAGATTAGCCCTAACTTGACCAATACTGATGCTGGCCGATGAGTGTATGGTGGCCCATTCTCTTGTTCTTTATGTCTTTTAAATTATGTATATAAATTGTTAAAAATTCAAGTAGCTTTAGTTAATCAGATATTGCTTTCCAGGATAGAGTTGTCTTAAAAAAAATATGTGTATTTATATTACCAATTTTAATATACCAATTAAAATTAATTGGAATATTTTTTTCTCTTTGTACTTTTTTTTTTAAAGATTTTATTTTATTTATTTGAGAGAGAGAGAATATACGTATATATAATAATTTTCTCTAAGGATTCTGAAAATCTACACTTAATAAAATTATTGACTTTTAAAATATAAAAATCTGGCTTAATGCATCATTTACACGCAGGAAAGTCTATTTTAGCTTCTGGATATTATAATGAATGAAGTGTTGTCTGGGATGCTTATTACTATAGAAAACAGAAAGGAAAAGTTAACAAATAAGGGACATGGAAATAAGAATAAACTCCAAAATAAAGTGTTCATAGATTTTTCCACCTTTGATCATGATTTCTCTTTCCATTGGAGGAAAAAAAAAATGTGTGCTCTGAAAGTCATGTCTTGTATGAATTCTGGAAGCCATAGGTGACTTTCAAGTTGCAGCTAGGCAGAGCAACTCAACTGTAGTGGCCATACCCAAAAAAAGGATGACTGAGAAGTTGAATGAAAAAGTATGTAGAGAAGGAAGAGTACATATCACATAGTGATGTAATATAGTCCATCAATGACTTCTAAAGGACCTACCTTAGAATGTTGGCCGATTTGCACAAAAATTTAAGTAGGTATAGTATTAGTATTTGAGAGGCTAGGGATTTTATAGTTTCAAAGGGCTTTATCAGAACCTCATGAAGCAGGGATGAGTAGTGAAGGGGGAAACATACACAGTTTAGTAACTGAAAAATTGTTTTCCTGTTCTTCCAGATCATGCATAGTTTCTTTTAATGGTGATTATAGATATTGTACTATTTAAAATAAGGTCATTTACGCTTTGAAATTTTACCTGTCAGTAAACAAAAGGGAGAGGCAGGAATCAGAAATTATGGAGTTTGTGGTTTGAACTCCAAGATTCACAGATATAGGGAAACTGTTTGATTTTATATACCACTCTATCCTCCACTTCCAACTCAAAACCTGGGTTATGGCAGACCTACAATAAGTTTTGTTACCTAAGTGGATGTGTGCATAAACGAGAGTGGAAACTAGGTGAGGGAAACAAATAAGCAAAAACAAATAAATAGATGCAAGGATTAATTACCTGATCAGCCCTTCTTTTGTTAATGTAGGTCTCATAGCATAAATGCTCATTAATATTCTCAGAATGATTTACCCCCTATGACCTTGACTTTAAATATTTTTTAACTCTCCCTTCCTTTGCAGAACACTCAACGAGTGAAGCACTTCTTGAATCACATTTGCTCGGTTTAACTTTCACAGAGGCAATTTTAGCTTAATCACTTCCTCATTCATTTATCCTGTGAATTTTTTTTTTCCTATTTAGAATGTGACTTTGATAATTTTGTAATTATATAGTAAGATGAAGATAGGCAATTGAAGATGGTATTTAAAATATATCTCTTTTTATTTATATAGAAGTATTTTCTTGAGTCAGGTGAGAAAATAAATTCAGAATAACCATATTTAAATCTTTGGGCAATACAGGTATGGAAAGACTTTTTATGGGAAGTGAGTTTAGAAATTTTTGGAGGTAGCTTAGTTATAACAATAGCACTTCTAGGGGCGCCTGGGTGGCTCAGTTCGTTAAGCGGCCAACTCCTGATTTCGGCTCAGGTTATGATCTCAGGGTCCTGGGATTGAGCCCCACATCTGGCTCTGCACTCAGCAGGGAGTCTGCTTGAGATTCTCTCTCCCCCTCTCCCTCTGCCCCTGCCCACGCTCACACTTTCTGTCTCCCTCAAATAAATAAAGTCTTAAAAACAAAACAAAACAGTAGCACTTCTAGAACCTTAAATCAGATTTCACCACTACAAATGAAGCTCTATAAGACAGAGCCTATAAATATATAGTGAGAAAGTATCTTCCTGTGTTCTGAGAAATCTGTTATAAAGTAAAAACTAACAAAAACCATTAAGTCCTAGATACTGAAGTTATTGAAATTACATATGTTGAAGGAGGGGAGTCAGGTAGCAGTTTCTTACTTAATATTAAAACCATATTTGTATATTCATTCAGCAAATATTTACTGGGTATAAACTATGTGGCAGGTAGTTTTCAAGATGCTGGAGGTATAGTGGTGAACAAGATAAACAAGGTCCTTGCTATAATTTTTTTTTTTTTTAAAGATTTTATTTATTTATTTGAGAGAGAGAGAATGAGAGAGAGAGCATGAGAGGGGGGAGGGTCAGAGGGAGAAGTAGACTCCCCGCCGAGCAGGGAGCCCGATGCGGGACTCGATCCAGGGACTCCAGGATCATGACCTGAGCCGAAGGCAGCCGCCTAACCAACTGAGCCACCCAGGCGCCCCCCTTGCTATAATTTTTAATGTGGTTTGAATTTTGGATTGTAGGATTTGGTGGGGTGGAGACAGATAAGAAATGTGGTAATTTCAGGTAGTGAGTGTTATGTTTAAAACAAAGTGGGATAAATGACAGAGATGGATTGGGGTAGATATTGGCAAATTGGTTTCAGTAGAGTGCTCAATGAAGGATATCTCTGAGGATTTTTTTTTTTTTTTTTAAGCTGGGGTCTTAGGAGATAAGGGTTTCCCCCATTTAAAGATGCAGGCTTCGAAGCAGGTGTTGACTGGAAAGTGAGTGAGGTTAAGCAAGTGTTCTGCTTCAGAGCTTTTGCATTTGTTCTTTCCTCTGTCCATAAATGATTTGAGATTTGAGAGTGGATGGGATTCCAGCATGAAGAGTCTTAGAATATGGTGAAGAGTCTTGTTTTTATTTAGAATCTGAGATTCTAAATTGAAGAATTTTAAGAGAGTGATTTGAGCTACTTTTTATTTTTCAGAGACCATTCGCCCCACTGTGGGGAAATGGATTGAATGGGGAAATGAGAAAGGAGACCACTTCATTGGCCAGATGAGAGGAGAGGGATAGCAGCCTTGAGTGAACTAGACATCTTCTGCGTATATTTTGGAGGTAGAGCAAAAGGTATTTGTAAATTGATTATATTGGGATCAGGGTGGGGGATGTGGCTTGAGGCGGTGTGATACACACACATTTCTGTATTGCATTGTGTGATGAAGCTATGGACAAGGAGTAGTTAGAATGAGTTTATAATCAGTGTTATAGTAGCAGCTCTTATTATGGAAAAATGCATTTATCTGCAATAAGATAGGCAATATGGGAATATTACTGGTTCCCTTGAAACTAAACTGGGTGTTAGTGTCCCACCCCAGTTGAATTTCAATTAAACATTTTTAAGTTTCTACTATGTCTAAGGCCCTGCTCTAAATGCTGCAAAGATTGCCAGCTAACAATCATTAATATTTTTATTGTGACAGATGCTATTTTAAATTCTTTACCTGTTAACTCATATAATACTATATGCCTTAGACATATGTACCATTATTAGTGCCCCTGGTTATATATGAAGGAAATGAAATTTGGAAAAGTTAAGTGAACTTCCAAAAACCCTCAGCTGTAAGTGATGGAGCCAGAACTTAACCTAGGCAATTTGTCCCTCAAGCATGGCACAATAATGCCTCTCAAACAATAAGATTAAGAGTAGCCCACATTTACCTTATGCTTCAAGACTGTTCTACATGTATTAATTTAGAATCCCTCATTTTATTCCCATCTAATCCTGTTAATAGCCAGAACATATCTGTGTGTGTGGGATTTCATTTGGCAAGCTAATGTTTTTTGATTTCCTACTCTGTAATGATTTTATCCCAAGTACCAGGGATAAAATGTTCCAGCCCTCAAAAAAACTTAACATTCGGGGCCTGAATTTCCTCTAGTTGATTATGTAAAGTTAGCATGGTATAACCTCCTCAGATTTCCTTTTTTTGGACTATAGAATGGAAGATATATTAAATGTTATTAGTGACAGATTTATAGATAGAAATTGATTTTTAACGAGACTAAATTAGTTGGTCAAGCAAAGTAGCCAGATACAAGATCAAAGACAAAGATCAGTAAATTTTCTCATGAATAGCAACAAGCAAATTAGAAAATGCAACAATAAATAAGGAGAATATTACTTAATTTCTTTCACACTAGTGATAGAAACTCTCCAAATTCAGCAAACGGATAACCTACAAATCCCAGCAGTTTTAGTATACCATTATGGAGGAAGTTTTCAAATGTTAGTAAAGGGCACAAGAAAAGACCTGAATAAATGGAAATCTTTACTATGTTTATAAAAGGGAAAGCTCAACATTGTAAAGATCAAGATGCTGATTCTCCCTAAATTCATCTATGTTGTAGTTTCAGTTGTGATTGTTACAAGAGTCAACAAAGGTTTAAAAAATACATATCGAAGATTAAGACTAGCAATGAAAAAAATTTAAAAAGAACAAAGAAGAGTGGTTTGTTCTGTCAGGTAGCAATGGATCATAAAGCTGTGGAAATTAATAGTGTAGAATCTTGGTTCCTGAGTGAATAAGTAACAATAAAAAGTCCAGATATAAGTATATGTATACATGTATGTGTATATATTTCATATACATTTTTTGTATTCATAATTTTATTCATATTTTCATAATTTTTTCACTGAGCTCAAGTAGTAGATACACATACACACACACCAAAATTAATGGGAAAAAACAGTTCAATAAATGTCAAGAAGGCTATTATTATAATGTAAAAATATAATAGTATAAAATTAATTCATACCTCATACCATTTAAAACTAAAATCTAAATACATTTTAAGATTAAGGAAGCAAACAGCAAAAGATTATTAGGAAAATGCAGATTAAAACAGGAATGCCCTTAATCTTAGAAAAATATAAACTGTTAATAGAAACAATTGTATGTAGACCTGTGGGAAAAAGGCTTCTCACACTTTATAAAGAGGGAATGTAAATTGAATCAGGCATTTTAGAAGGCAACTTGCCAGTATTATTTGAAACAAAAATTGCATTGACCTCAAGTAAGTAATTTCCCTTCTGAATATATATCCTTGACAAACAAAGCAGGGGAGGAAAAAGAGAAACTATATAGAGACATTTTTTAATTGCCACATTAATTGCAATACCAGAATACCGGATATGACCTAAAAGGCCTTTTTTAGAAAATGGCTAAATGATACAGATACTCCTACCTTGGAATTCTACAGAGCACTTATAAAGATTTTTATTTATTTATTTGACAGAGAGAGAGAGAGAGAGAGAGAGAGGGAGGGAGGGAGGGAGTGCACGCAAGCACAAGCAGGGATAGTGGCAGGCAGAGGGAGAGGGAGAAGCAGGCTCCCCACTGAGTAGGGAGCCCTATGCAGGGCTTGATCCCAGGACCCTGGGATCATGACCTGAATGGAAGGCAAACACTTAACTGACTGAGCCACCCAGGCACCCCCCTACAGAGCACTTAATAGGAACAAACTAGACCTACAGGCATTAATGTTGCCATTTCTTTAACTTATTTTTTGAGTTAAAAAAGAAAGCAACTTAGGGCACCCGGGCGGCTCAGTCAGTTAAGCGGCTGACTTCGGCCCAGGTCATGATCTCTGGGTCCTGGGATAGAGTCCTATATCAGGCTCCCTGCTCATCAGGGAGTCTGCTTCTTCCTCTCCCTCTGCCTGCCACTCCCCCCGCTTGTGCTCTTTCTCTCTCAAATAAATAAATAAAATCTTTAAAAAAAAATAAAAAGAAAGCAGCTTGTAAATGCTAATTACAGAAAAATAGGTTTCAACTTGAGAATTTTAAGGGACATCATTTTTTTTTTTTAAGATTTTATTTATTTATTTGACAGAGAGATAGAGAGAACAGGTAGGCGGAGAGGCAGGCAGAGGGAGAGGGAGAGGCAGGCTCCCCGCTGAGCGGGGAGCCCGATGCTGGGCTCGATCCCGGGGACTCTATCATGACCTGAGCCGAAGGCAGCTGCTTAACCAACTGAGCCACCGAGGCGCCCCTTTAAGGGATATCATATTCAGTCTATGGCATTAACCAGATCCCTTTTGTGATCTGACCTATCTCAATTTATTTTAAATTACTTTAAGAGACCTGGAAAGGTGGATACCAAAATCATAACAGTGGTTACCTTTGGGAATGAGGGATGAGTAGAAGAGGGGGCTGAAAATCAAAGCTACAGTTTTTAATAAAAAAGGTCTTTGATTTCTTATATTTTGCTATATTGTTTTAACTTTTTATTTTAAAATGATTATAAATTGACAGGAGATTGTGAGGATAGCACAGACAGCTTCTATGTTCCTTCTCAGTTTCTCCCAATGGTTCCATGACATTTTATGCCAAGTCTAGCATAGTATTAAGGCCAGGAATTAGACATTGGTAAATATGTTTCTAGTTCTATATCATTTTATCACATGTGTAATTCATGTAACTACCACATTTTACTACATTAAAAAAAATTAGAATGCTTGCAATTATGTTACTTGAATAATTATTTATTAAAACATAATGGAAATCGCTATATCACAGTTCATTTATTTATTCAACAGACATTCATGGCTATATAACTTCAGTTGTTTGATCATAATTAATTTAACCAATTCTCTATTCTTAATCATTACCAATTCATTAGATATTATACATGAAACTGAGAACAACACAGATGTGCGCACATACATGCACATTCTAATAGTTTTTTTCCCACAAACATAAGTATTGAATTAAATCATATGAATATTGAAGATATTTCTATATTGTCTTCCAGAAATGTATTAATTTAAACTCCCATTAGGAGTCTAGGAGAGTTAGCATTTTATTGCAACCACAAAGGACATGAAAACTTTATTTTTAAATATTTCCATACTTAGCAGTGTACAGCACATAACAGACACTCCAAAAATATTCACATAAGAAATGAGCACATGAAATAATTTACCAATTTTAAATGCAAAAAGAGTAACTTCTCTTAAGCCCCTTTTTTCCTCTGACTAGTAACAAAAGGCACAGTAGTCCCTTCCTATTGTAATTAGAACTTTGTTTTCTATGAACTTTTTTACATTTTTCCCATTAAAAAACTATACTTTTGTTACCCATTGACTCTTGATATCAGTTCTGTATTAAAAATACTAACTTCTTGGGGAGCCTGCGTAGCTCAGTTGGTTGAGACCCCACTCTTGATCTCAGCTCTGGTCTTGATCTTAGGGTTGTGAGTTCAAGCCCCACATTGGGCTCCACACTGGGCATGGAAAACAAAACAATTAACTTCTTGTCTGTTACAGAGTCTGTTAATCTTTCTCAGTTTTTAACTTCACTTTAAATTTTGTCAGAGATATTGTTGATACATAAAATGATTTTTATTTTTGTGTAATCGAAATCTAACCCTTTCCTGATATTTCTATTTTTGCTTTATTGATTAGTAAGTCCTTCCCAGTATGAAATCAGTATTCAATTGATATAATCTAATTTCTTTGCAATTAGCATTTTAATTGAACAGTTGATTGTATATGTTATTGTAGAGCTCAAACTATTTTCCCCAGCTTGATAGCCTCATATATGAACACTATTTGTTGAATAAAATTTTCTTTCTCCTCTGATTTGCAGAGTGATTTTGGAGGATGCTAAAATATGCCACATATAAGGAACTGTACCTGGGTTTTTTGTTTTCTTGCATTTTTTTTAGTAGTCTCAACTTATTTTAATATCTTAGCATTATAAGATATTTTGCTGTCTGGCAGTGATAGCCACACACTTAATCTTATTTAGAAAAACTGCCATTTCAGTTAACATTTAGAAACATAGGAAAGTCAACAAAATAGCCTTCATGTTATTTGTGATGTCTCATTTTTCCCTTGTAATTAAATCCCTGTAACTATATCTTCAAGTTTAGCATAAATTCTGAGTAAAATGGTATTCAAAACACAGACATCTAACCAATAATTACTTCCTCCCCACTCCCTTTTCCAAAGAACTAAGAGATTATAAAGGAGAAGGCAACTGGGAATTGGAGAGGTAGAACAAGAGTGATGTTTATTAGAAATTTGAGGAGTTTCTTCAAATAGAGGAGGCACAGTTCCAACCTCATAAAGTGGTAACTTACCTAGGAATTAATTATCGAAGGCCTCCACCCACATACACTTACCTGGGCAGAAGTTTAGGAAAAAGGAGCAAAGAATTGAGATAGTATTTCCATGTTAAAGATATCTAAACATTGGAAGCATTCATTCTTCCCTGAACTCCAGCCTCCTATTTCCACTGCTTACTCAACATGTCATCTTGAATGTTTAATAGGCATCTTGATTCTTGACTTAACACTACTGTCTTCTAATTTTTTTTTTTTTTTAAGGATTTATTTATTTGAGAGAGAGAGAGACAGAGAGCAAGGGCGAGCAGGGAGAGGGGCAGAAGGAGAGAGAGAGAGAAAACCTCAAGCAGTCTCCTCACTGAGCATGGAGCCTGATGTGGGGCTCGATCTCATGACTCTAAGATCATGACCTGAGCTGAAACCAAGAGTTCAAACTCAACCCACTAAGCCACCTAGGCGCCCCTGTCTTCCAATTCTTCATCCACTTATTGTACTCCCTATTTTCATAAATGCCATTACCACACAGTTACTCCAAATAAATACCTTGGGGTTATTGGTTATCCTGTATTCCTCTCTTTCCCTTATTACCCATACATCTTAGCTTGGGATGCTGTAATAGAGTAACATAGACTAGGTAGCTTAAATGACAAATATTTATTTCTCACAGTTCTTGAGGCTGGAAAGTCCAAGATCAAAGCAATGGCAGATTTGATGTCTGGTGGGACTCCTCTTCCTGGTTTGTAGATGATCATCTTCTTGCTATACCCTCATATGGAGAAAAAAGAATGAGGTAGCCCTCTGGCTTCTTCTGAGGTCACTAATCCCATCAGGAGGGCTCTATCCTTATGATCTAATTACCTCCCAAAGACTCCACCTCCAACTACCATTACACTGGAGATTAGATTTCAACATACAAATTCTGGAGGGACACAAGTGTTCAGTTAATAACACACAGTTAATATGTCATCAAGTTCTTTGAGCTATTGCTTAATAATTTAGATCAATTCTTGTCTTTTCTCACCATTTTCACCACTACTTTATCTATGCCACCAACTCCTTATACCTACAATATTGCAGGCAACCTCTTTTCCATTTTTGTTTCACTGAAGTTGATTATACACTCAACAGTCTGAATTACCTTTTGAAAAACACAGGTCAGAATGTATTATCCCCTGTTCAAATTCCTCTAATAGTTTTCCTCACATTTATCCATGGCGTCTTACTGGCACTTGCCCACCTCTTATTACTTGTCACCTCACCCTTAGGCTCTCTGCTTTGGTCCAGTTGGATTTCTTGCTGCTCCTCTATTAATCGCCATCCCTTTTTAGGGACTGCATTTGCTATTCCCTCTGCCTTTTCCCTTAGTACTCTAGGTGTTCACATCACTGAGATCTTCTCAGAATTCACATTCTGAGGAAAGTCTTCCCTAACCACTGTATTTATTGTATCATGTCTATTTGAGCTATCCACTCATTCAGCAAAAACTTGTTAATTTGGTCTTGTATATTTTGTACAGTTGACTTGTCTTTTTACCATTTAATTTTTTCAGTGCATTTAATTTCTACATATAATTATAATATATATATTTTATTATGCTTTCACTTTTAGACTGTAAGTTCTATAAGGATGGGGACCTTAGTATAAGTTGGTGGGCACTCATATTTTGGTTATATAATACAAATCCATTAAAACTACATAAATCTAAATACCTGGTTGAGGTGGATTTGCCATAATGCTAGAGAAGCTTACATTATAGGACCCCTGATTTTTACCAAGTTTCTTCCAAGGACCTAGGAACGGTCCTAGGAAGAATCCTAGCAATTTATTTACATGGTAATTTGTTATTATAAAATATATCAAAATAATATATTTTAACCATAATGGATTAAGATCATTGTCTCCAATTAACTTTTCTTCTGTTATACTTCCCCTTCTATTAGGTGGTATTCTTGTGGTCATTGGTATTTTTGGGTGCTGAGTAAGGTAAATTGAGTTAGGGATACATTTTGTTGGGTTTAGTGGGATATATTTTAAGTATGGTTAATTTACTGGTAGCCATTTACCACAAAAAAGAAATGGTAATTATGTGATGTGATAAAGGTGTTACCTAACACTATGGTTGTGATCATTCTGCAGTATACGAGTGTATCAAATCAACACTTTGTGCTCCTTAATCTTACATGATGTTATATGTCAATTATACCTTGATAAAGCTGGAAAAAAGGAGAAAATTGTGAGAATGAGGACCCAAATGGGGGAAAAAAACCAGAAAGGAGAGAAGAGTAATGATAAAGAAAAACACAATTTATTTGCACAGAATCAGCATGAAGAAGAGCAGTCGCTTTGTTTGGACAAATGTGTTGATTTTGATAAGTGCAGTGAACTTCAATAAATACTGTTATTGTGTTATTCTGCACTGTTTCTGAATAATGGCTTCTTTCTTCACAGTTTTGGTCCCAGAAATACTTGTAGGGAATCAAAGAGAATATATAATACAAAAAGAGTCATATAAAACAGGTATTTAGAAAAAAAAAAATTGGAAGTATTTCCAACTCTTACAAGATCCTTGATAGCCTATTCCAACTCTAGTTTGCTTATATTTTTATCAGCTGTTTATAAACAAGACAGAAAATAGAGACATTCAATTTATCTTCAGGCTAGATGAATACAACTAGAGCCTTTAAAAATCATGAAGACAGTGGTAAAGAAAAAAGTATATTCACTTAAATTCCACATATGAGTGAAATTATATGGTATTTGTCTTTCTCTGACTGACTTATTTTGCTTAACATAATACTCTCTAGCTCCATCCATGCCATTGCAGATGTCAAGATTTCATTCCTTTTTATGGCTGAATAATATTCCATTATATATATATATATATATATATGTGTGTGTGTATATATATATAATATCCCTCTTCTTTATCCATTCATCAATCAATGAATACTTGGTCTGCTTCCATAATTTGGTTCTTGTAGATAATGCTACTATAAACATAGGGGTACATGTATCCCTTTGAATTAGTGTTTTTGCATTTTTTGGGTAAATACCCAGTAGTGTGATTGCTGGATCATAGAGTAGTTCTGTGTTTAACTTGTTGAGGAAACTCCATACTGTTTTCCAGAGTGGCTGCACTGGTTTGCATTCCCACCAACAGTGCGAGAGGGTTCCCCTTTCTCCACATCCTTGCCAACACCTGTTGTTTCTTGTGTTTTTGATTTTAGCCGTTCTGACAGGTGTGAGGTGATAGCTCTTTGCTCATTGTGGTTTTGATTTGCATTTCTCTGATGACGAGTGATGTTGAGCACCTTTTCATGTGTCTGTTGGCCATCTGTATGTCTTCTTTGGAGAAATATCTCTTCATGTCTTCTGCCCATTTTTAATTGGATTATTTGTTTTTTGGGTTTGAGTTGTATAAGTTACTTAAATATTTTCGGTACTAACCCTTTATTGGATATGTTATTTGCAAATATCTTCTCCCATTCCTTGCATTGCCTTTTAGTTTTGTTGATTATTTCCTTTGCTGTGTAGAAGCTTTTTAGTTTGATGAAGTCCCAATAATTTATTTTTACTTTTGTTTCCCTTGCCTCAGGAGATCTACCTAGAAAAAAGTTGCTATGGCTGATGTCAGAGAAATTTCTGCCTGTCTCTTCTAGGATTTTTATGGTTTCAGATCACATATTTAGGTCTTTCATCCATTTTGAATTTATTTTTGTGTGTGGTGTAAGAAAGTGGTCCAGTTTCATTCTTTTGCTTGTGACTGTCCAATTTTCCCAACACCATTTGTTGAAGAGACTGTCTTTTTCCCACTGGAATTCTTTCTTGTTTTGTCAGAGATTAATTGACCATATAGTTGTGGGTTCATTTCTGGGTTTTCTATTTTGTTCCATTGATATATGTGTCTGTTTTTGTGCCAGTACCATACTTTTTTGATCACTACAGCTTTGTAATATAAATTCAAGTCTGGAATTGTGATTCATCCAGCTTTGCTTTTCTTTTGCAAATTGCTTTGGCTATTCAAGGTCTTTTGTGGTTCCATACAATTTTTAGGATTGTTTGTTCTAGTTCTATGAAAAATGTTATTGGTATTTTGATAGGGATTGTATTAAAAGTGTAGATTGCTTTGAGTAGTATAGGCATTTTAGCAATATTTGTTCTTCCAATCCATGAGCATTGGAATATCTTTCCATTTCTTTGTGTTCTCTTTAATTTCTTTCATCAGTGTTTTATAGTTTTCAGAGTACAGGTCTTATACCTCTTTGATTAAGTTTACTCCTAGGTATCTTATTATTTTTTGGTGCAATTGTAGATGGGATTGTTTCAAAGGAGCATTTTTGAAGTAGTAGAAATGGTATGATAATGATCAAAAGTTTGTAAAAACACTTAACAAAAATTCCAAGGTGAGAAAAGAAAAAGTGACTTATTTATCCAAAGGAGTTTGTGAAGAATTAAGCAAAATAATTGGAAAGCATGAATGATAAAATGAAGCAGGGCGCCTGGGTGGCTCAGTTGGTTAAGCGACTGCCTTCGGCTCAGGTCATGATCCTGGAGTCCCTGGATCGAGTCCCGCATCGGGCTCCCTGCTCGGCAGGGAGTCTGCTTCTCCCTCTGACCCTCCCCCCTCTCATGTGCTCTCTCTCATTCTCTCTCTCTCAAATAAATAAATAAAATCTTTAAAAAAAATAAAATAAAATGAAGCAATAAATCTAACAAATAAAGCAGTCACTAAACACTGTTCTATTATTGTAGGTTCTTGTTGGATGTGATGAACAGTGACTAATTAGTTGATAATTATTTTGCACTACTATTATAATGAAAAACCCTCTGAGCAATTTTAAACTTCCTTGCCAATTGAAAATTATCTTTTAGTGATTGTTTCCAACAAATGAAATGTGTTTGGGATGATTGTAAAATGTCCTTTATTTTTTTTTTTTTTAAAGATTTTTTTTTTTTATTTATTTGAGAGAGAGAGTGAGAGAGAGAGAGAGCACAAGGGGGGGGAGCAGGAGAGGGAGAAGCAGACTCCCTGCTGAGCAGGGAGCCCGATGCGGGACTCGATCCTGGGACTCCAGGATCATGACCTGAGCCGAAGGCAGTCGCTTAACCAACTGAGCCACCCAGGCGCCCTGTAAAATGTCCTTTAGCAGTCAGTATTTGTGGTCAGTCATATGACTGAAAGGTGATGACAAAGGCTGCACTCTCTTTATGAACATTAACAAGTAGGCAGCACATGTCTAATGTGTTCTTATTCCCTTGTTCTCATCAGAGGAAAAGGCTACATTCAGAGTCCTAGAGGTTATTGACGATTTTTTGTGTTTTATAATAATAGGTTTTCTTTTGCATTTGAAGTGTTGTACATACATGCCAACTCCTTCTTTAAAGATGATAAGTTTAATGAGATAATCTGCCTATTGTAAAACAGTGCAAGTCCTGGAACATTGCGACAACATTTTAAAGACTTTAAAATATATTTTCAAATGCATGGAAGATGCAGCCTATACTTAAATGAAATGGAAGCAATTTATCAAAAATTTGATAAAGCTCAGATAGTTCACTTTAAACTACAAGCTATATTTATAGAACATTTTAGAAAAAAAACAAGAGAAATCATAGCCTTCTGATTTGGATGTATATAAAAGCGATCTTTTCTTTTTGCATATTTACATTTATTAGGTAAAGAATTTCAAGGAAATTAAGTAACAATTAGTCAAATCTAAAAAAAATCATAAAATCAAGGAATGGAATTGTTAGAAATTATTCTGACCCTATTGTTATAAATACTCATATAATACCAAAGACAATAATTTAATTAAGAGAGAGATAAACTTTGAATAGCAGTAATGAATAGGCTTTTTGTTATTTGCTTATGCTTTTAAACATAGGGAGTAAATCATGCATTAGAAAAAACATTAGAAAAGTTTAAATTTCTTGCTATTTTGATTGCATTAGTCACTGCCTAAGAAAATATGAAATGGTGAGAAATATTATACTTCCTATTAAAACATGAGTTTTTCCAAAATGTGACTACAACCTGAAAATCTTTAATAAAAGTATCAATTGCCAGTTGTAAAGGTAAGATAAAATATAAAACAAAATAAAATAAAGTAGAATAAAATAAAAGGCAAATTTTGATCAATCATGCTATTCTCCCTAAAGCAGATTATAATGAAATTATTGATCTATAATCAAAGTATCTAAAAATTTAGGATAAAAAGTATTGGCAGATAGGCAGTTAACTCATAAAATCAATAGGTTATTTTCTGGGTTTTTGTGATACTTGTATTACTTAACAATTTTTTAACATGATTTGCAGTGATTTCTTTAGATAAATATTCACATCCATACTTAACAGTGTATTTTAAATTTTGTATTCTTTTTCTTTTCTTTTTCTTTTTAAGATTTTATTTATTTATTTAAGAGAGAGAGAGAGAGTGTGAGTGAGCAGGAGCAGAGGGGAGAGTCACGGGGGAGAGGGAGACTTAGGCTCCCTGCTGAGCAGGGAGACCAATGCAGGGCTTTATCACAGGCCCCTGAGATCATGACCTGAGCTGAAGGTAGACGCTTAACGGATTGAGCCACCCAGACACCCCTTGTATTCTTTTTCTTAGAGAGATGGATTCTTTGGTGAATTCTATTAAACATTTAAGGACAAAAAGACCAAAAACATCCTCAAACCCTTCTTTGTACCATATACAAAAATTAATTCAAAATAAATAATATGACTAATATTAAAAGTTCTAATTATAGCTGACTGCTGAACAACACAGGAGTTGGGGCACTGACCCTCCCATGCAGTCAAAAATCAGTATAAACTTTGATTCCCCCAAAATTCAACTTCAGTAGCCTTCTGTTGACCAGAACACTTACTAATAATATACAATTAACACATATTTTGTATGTCATAGGTATTATATAGTATATTCTTAAAGTAAGCTAGAAAAAAAGCAAATGTTAAGACAATCATAAGGAAGTGCAAATACATTTACAGTGTTACACTGTATAAAAAAATTGTAGTATAAGTGAACCCACACAATTCAAACCTGTGTTGTTCAGGAGCAAACTGTATAAATTTCCTAGGAAAAAAATGGGAAAACAGCCTCCTGACCTTGGGATAGGCAAATATTTTTTAGGAATCAAAGATCACAAACAAAAGAGACTATAAATTAGATTTCATCAAAATATCTCACCAAAGAAACATTAAAAATAAATAGGTAAGCAGCTGACTGAAAGAAAATATTTACAATGCATATATCTGACAAAGGATTGTATTCAGAATATGTAAACAACTATTATAATTTGATAGTTAAACAGACAAACCTCATATAAAAAAAAAGCCAAAGATTTAAAAAGACATTTCACAAAGGAAGATGTACACAGGGCAAATAAGCATATGAGTAAGTTCTCACCATAGCAGTTATTTAGGAAATGCTAATTAAAGCATGAGATTTGATATGGATGGTTGAATTTAAAATGACTGACAGCATTAAATATTGATGAGAATGTAGAACAACCAGGAATTTCATACACTGCTGGTTGGAGTGTAAAATGGTGCACCCATTTTGAGAAAAAGTTTGGCATTTTCCTATAAAGTTAAACATAAACCTCTGCTATCATACAGAAATTCCATACTAGGTATTTACTCAAGAAAATCCCAAATATATATCCATAAAAAGATATTGGTAATGTTCATGGCAATTTTATTGAAAATAGGCAAAAACTGGATATAACTTAAATGCCTTTCAACCAGAAAAATACAGAAATTAAATGTGGCATTTTTATATAATGAAACTGTACTCACATATACAGTGACATACATACAACTTAAAAATAGTAAGCTAGACACAGAAAAGTACAAACTGCATAATTCTGTAGGGGAGCAATATTTGTGTGTCTTTGGCCTTTGGATAATTTTAAGCTGATAACTTTTAAGAAACAGAAGGATCAGGAGGAACCTTTGACCTTTCCCCTAAGTTCCTAGAAGAATTTAGATAGAACACCTGCTCCAGGAAGGGAGTTATTACCATGGATGGCTCTAGAATAATATAAACTTTGTATGGTAGACAGGGAGGAACTTAGCCAAGTCTGTTTGCTGAAATTCCTCTTTTTTAAAAAAAACATTAATTCCAATTAACATACAGTGTTATATTAGTTTCAGGTATACAGTGTAGTGACTCAACAGTTCCAATCTTCACCTGGTGCTCATCACAACAAGTGAACTTCTTAATCCCCATCTTCTAGTTAAACCATCCCCCTACCCTCCTCCTCTCTGGTAAACATTAGTTTGTTTTCTGTAATTGGGAGTCTGTTTCTTGATTTGTCTCTCTCTCTTTTTTTTCCCCCTTTGCTCATTTGTTTTGTTTTTTGATTCTACATATGAGTGAAATCATATGGTATTTGTCTTTCTCTGACTGACTGACTTTGTTTAGCATAAAATTCCTCTCCATGCCCCATTGTTTCTGTATGACCCAGCAAACATTTATTTACCAAACATTTACTCTTTTTCATCTTCCTATGAATTGCTTTCCTTCCCTCTGAAGTCCAGATTACTAGCCTTTCTCCTTAGTTCAGAATAACATGTATACCTCATTTTGCTTTACTGTCTTTGGAATCTCTCATGTTTATGTGGATTCCCTTTATGTACATAATTAAATTTGATTTTCTTCTGTTAATCTGTCCCATGTCAATTTCTTAGATCAGCCAAAGGAAGTTTGAAGGGTATAGAAAATTTTTACCTCCACAACAAGTCCATATACATGAATTTTATAACAGGTAAACCTGGTGTAAGAAATTAGAACACTAGTAGTTTATGCAGTAGAGTGGAGATTGAGAACAGCATTGGGAGGGAACTTCATGGGTTAATGGAAATATTTTTATCTTGGTATCTATGTGGTGAACATAGATGCATGCACTTGTAAAATGCATGGAGATATTACACTTAAGATCTGGGCATTTCACTATAAATGACACCTTATTAAAAAATGTTTCTCATTTCACAGGTCAATTTTCTGATTTTTGTTTTCATTTTCATCAGTAATTCTGAAGTTAAAATCTCCACAGTCTCTAGGGGTAAAATGGTTTTAGTGCAGTTAGATTTCATTTTCATTGTCTAAAGCACTTCATAGAAAAATTTATGATCTGCGAGTATATGTTGTTTTTACTCTGAAGCATTCCATTGTCTGACTTGTTGAAACATTCACAACATGTTTATTTATTTAGTTGTCCATAAGAAAAATGCAATATTCCTTTTTGAGGAATGATTTTATACTGCTGTGCACCTAGCAATTATCGCTCTTCTAAACAAACATGCTCTGTTGGCTTAATCCCCAATTCTAATACAGTGCTACACTAGAAATGATTATATGGTGTGTAAGCCTAATACTCTTTCCATCATTTTATGGCACTTGGGCTTCATGCATTTGGAGACGGCATTCTGATGTCAAATGTATTTCTAGTTTTCCCAAGCAGCCCATTGCTTGAAGGACCAGCAAAAGGAACTATTCTGACAATTTGGCTGAACTCATGGAAATTTCAGCCTGGCCCAGATGGTGAGACTCAGCTGTTGTGTGAAACAGGTATAAAGGCACCATTTAAAATGCTACTGGCAGTTTTCCTGAGCCTTGACAACAACAGGTGTTCCAGATTTCCTTTTTCTAAAATACTCTCCAGAATTGCAAATTATATGACATTATGTTTATTTTGAAAACAAAGGGACCTTTCCCATCAGAGTGATAAGCAATTGTGACTATTTTAATCATATTGTTGGGACTCTACCTCTAAACTCTATATGATTGAGGGAGGGTGAAATTTATTTTTTCACTAAGATAAGGCTATGTAAGGAATATGGAAAATTCATTTTATTATTCCAGCAGAGATGTGAAAGTGATAGAACCTTGGCATGTGATACAGTGGCAAAAGGGGGTAGTTATGGACTGTATCCACTGAAGTACTTTGGTCAGGCTCAGAGGGGGTTTTGTTCCTGTATGTGTGTTGACATCACAGCCAAGCACTGAGCTATGTCAATTTTGCACAATTGAATTATATTTGTCATTTTAATCATCAAAATTACCAGCACTATTCCAGTTATCTGGGTCATTAAGCTGACTGAATTAGATTGACTACTCTTGATCTGATTGCTCACTAGGAAATTGATCTTCAAAGAGATAATCCTGGCTACTGTGATAACAAACCATGATAATGTGGTGCTAAACAGATGTGAATTGGGAGCTTTTCCCAAGAGGCCAGAGTTTTTGCTCAGGAAAGAGTCATGGGAATTTGTAAAGGCCTTATGGAAATTAACAAAGTAAGAATTTGCCACTTTCATGGAATCATTGCTTAATGCAAGAAGCTAGATAAATAGTTGAATAAAAATGTGAGCAATCACTTTCAGTTCTTTTAATTTTCTCCTTTTTTAGACTCACCATTTTTGTGGAGTTTAAATAACATTTCAAGAAAATATTTCTTAGACTACTGGGTAATTTTTACTTCCAACCTCAGGGAGGCCAGGGAAAAAAGGGGGAATTAGTAAACTATAACCCAACAGGTGCAGGGACATAAAATGATGCTATTTGGAAAAGTATTTCTCTAGGTTTGGAGGATGTACTAATAATAAATCTTTATTTCCTGTTGATTTCTCTCAAGTTGCCATTTTCCCCATGTCTTCATATACCTCTTCACTGCTGCCTTGCTGTGTACATCCTCTTAATTATCCAGGTATATGTACTGTTTCTGTTCCTGAAAGAATCCATCTGCCATCATTGTGTGGAAATTTTGTCTGCTGGACCAGTTATTATTAGTTTTTCATCCTAGTCACTTTGGCTACCCTTCCTGCATGTGGATGTGGATGCTTTGCTGCTGTGCTTGTATTTTGGGGGGCAAATAGACTGTGTCTCTCTGGTGTTGAATCATGTGCACCTGAGGGAAAGAAAGCACATCATTCATTTGTTCATTCAACAAATGATTATTGAACCCTCCCCCATGCTTTAAGTTACAGTCATATATAATACTTTTTAAATAAAGTGGCCATTCCCCTAACCAGAAAGCAGAAGACCTTTTCTAGAAGTGCCCAGTACCAGCTGAGACCACGGCTTTATTTCAGACTGTAGCTCATAGCCAGCTGTAGTTAATTTTTGTTATCTTTGCCAGAAGAGCACATACTTTTTTTTTTCTTTTTTGAGTATAAGAGGTCCTGACACATGCCATTCCTCTTCTCCACTTGAGTATTGAAGCAGTTAAAAAAATATATAAAATGACATAAGGCAAATATGGACTGAAATAGAACCCTTTCTACAGATGAAGTAGATATTAAGATACGGTTTGTATCTGCAGCTAGTGAGATGTAGGCAGATTTACCTACTCAGTTCCAGGGCAGAGGCAATCTTTATAAAATGTGTAGCAAGGAGGATTCAGCAGAGCTGAATTCTACTGGGAATGAGGCCAGGTGGGTTAGAGGAGCTTCCATTGAAGGAAACTTAAAGAGCAAAGAAGAAACACTTCAACAGAATTTATCACAACCACTTTTCCTCTACCCATCAGTAGGGAAAGAGGAACGTCCACTGAACCTACTTACATTTTATTTCCTTAGACTCTAGTCTTTTCTTTTTTAGCTTCCATTAGAGTTAGACATTAATTCTATACATCACTCTCTGGATGTAGTATTTAAGCCAAGGCATAAGTGATGCAGAGAAGCCAGAATTTGTGAGCCAGGGGTGGAGCTATGAAGACTGGTAAAGCAGAAAAGTGCAAAGTTTCCTTAAAGGAAGGTGGGTGTGGCCAAGTCAAGGGAGTGGAGCTAGGTAGGGGCCACTCATCAGCCTTTTAAGTTAAAGTCAGAATTAGAGTTTGTTCTACCTACAAGATGAAGCCATGGGAAGCTCCTCAACAGGAAAATGCCAAATCTAAGAATCAATTTGGTATTTTGCAAATAGTTTAAAAGAGGATAGTGGATAGTGGATATAGAGACTTTCAATAGGAGTCTCGGTGAACAGTGTTGATGGCTTGGAGTGGAGCATATCAGTGGAGAAGATAAGAAGCGATGGATTAGGAATATAGTTTAAAATTGGAACAGATTAGAAAATGGATTGCATATAGAGTATGGGAGAAAGATATATGCCAGGTTTTTAGTTTAAATAACTGAGCAGATGGTGGAGCTATTTACTGAGATGAGGAAGACTTATGGAAGGATAGATGTTTGTTGTGGTGGTGGTGTTTGTTTCAGAAAACCCAAAACTCTGATTGCTTTTTTGTTTTTTGTTTTTTGTTTTTTTCAGGTTCATTTTGAAATATCAAATATTCAAATAGAGATTGGATTGGCAGTTTGATATATAAGTCTGGAACTCAAGGAAAAGCTTAGGGTAGGAGATGTAAATTGGAGTCATCAGTATGCTGATTGTATGATATTTAAAGCCATATGATTATAAAAAAATAAAACCATATGATTGAACTAGATCCTAAAGGCAGAGGGTTTAGATGAGACCACAGGTCATAATCCTGGTTACTTCCATATCCAGCTACTTGCCCTAGAGTTGGTATAACATGTTTGTCTGAAACCTTTTGTCCCACTCTCTTTTATTATATGCATCTCTTATGGTCTTTGCTCAATTATTTGCTCTTTTATTATATGCATCTCTTATGGTCTTTGCTCAATTATTGCAGGAAAAAAATTCCTATGGTGGTAAGCGGAATTTTCTATTGACACATTTGAATCAAGGTGTATTAGAAACCTCGTCTCTCACAATTGTTGAATTGTATTTGTCTTTATAGATAATGTCCAAATCTTCAGATATTTTTATATTTATTACATTAAAAAGTATTCTGTCCAAAAGTTGAAGAAATTTCAAGCAAAGTAAATAATTGCTCATGCCATCTGGGGGATAATTTTCCCAACCATTTCCCTGGAAAGCTTAGCAATCGTTTCCTGTTTATTGAATCAGCCAAATAACACAATCATAACCATATCCTACGGGGATTTCAGCAAGTTGGATTCACTATAATATCCTGGATGGGGAAAATGAATATTCACCAGCTTTAGTAAGGATTAGCTATACCTTCTACTGTTTTGGGTAAAATGTAAGAGAATTTAAATGCCAATTTGCATTCCCAAGATATTTTAAAATGGAAAAAAGAAACAAAAAAATCTTATAATACAATAGTTAACTAGAAAGAAAATTTGCCCTTCAAAAATGGACATAATTAGGTAGCTTCCTTGCCCTCTGTGTTAATTTTCCTGAAAAGTTCATTTAAATAGTTATACTGACCAGAAATGTGATTTTCAGTTTATGAGTGGCCTTTGGTTATTGTAAAAATAGTAGGAAACATTATTCCTGGGTGGTATGCTGTAGGGTCCATGTCACTGGGCTGGCCGGCTGTTTCTAATTTAGGTTTAAAATCAACACCAAAATCTATGTCCTAGGGCACATTATTTAACTTCTTTCAAATTCGGTATTAACATCTGTGAAATGTAATGGCCTATGGTCATTTTTAAATGTGCTTGTTCATGGCATTTAACATTTTAACAAATTTTAACTTGTGAGGTCTATTCTAAATATAATATAATAAATGAATAAGTGAGTGGATCTAGTGTATTCTGTGCCTGACAATTTACCGTATGCTTCCACATATTTCAATGAATATGCCTTAAAAACCCTATGCTTTAAGTACTATTATTTACGTATTAAATATAAGAAAATGGAAGCTCAAAGAGTTTAAGTAGCTTACCCAATATTGTACAGTAAATAATTTCTAAATTTATATAGCTTCAAATTCTGTACATTCTTCCTTACCAGATTTCTAGTTGAGGCCCCAAAATCAAGGCTTATGTTTGGTGCTTGTTGTTTTTTAAGACCTATTTAGGATTTTATTTTGGTAAGAACACCTAATATGAGATGTACCCTTTTAGCAAAATTTTTTTTTGAAGTGGGGGAAAGGGCAGAGGAAGAGAGAGAATCTTAAGCAGGCTCCACACCAGGCTCAATCTTAGGACCCTGAGATCATGACCTGAGTCGAAATCAAGAGTCAGATACTTAACCAAATGAGCGACCCAGGAACCCCCACTTTTAACAAATGTTTAAGTGCACAATACAGTATTGTAAACTACAGGCACAATGTTGTACAGCAGATCTCTAGAACTTACTCATCTTGCATAACTGAATCTTTTTTTTAGACTAAGAGCTATATAGCTGTATTTTCAGACCCTTGATGATATATTTAAAATCAAAGACTAATTCCTTCTCTCAAATGTCTCTTTCATTGGCTTCAGTGTTTCATCAAATTAAGTAAGATTTGGGATTCCTAGAAGGTCCAATTAAAAATACAAATATTGTACTTTAAGGGGTTAATATCAGTCCATTGAAAGCAGAACCAAATGGGCACAAAATTACATTTTCCCAAGATAAGACAAACAAGGTTTTCATGGAGATTTTAATAAACTCCTGTTTCTCAAGTTGAACTCGGAAGGCTGTCAGCATGACCATCTTCCAGCATGATTCTACCAGAGATCAACCCAGTCAGAATCAGTGGTGGGAGCAGGCTGTAACCTGAATTTTAAAGAAGCTACATCCTCCCCATCTAAGTCCTATTTCTAGAAAATTGCATGAATGCTAAATTTTGAGTCACTGTCCTAAATCTGGTGAGGAAAGACTCAAGGAGGAATAAAGTTCAAACTCAATGAATCAGGAGAAAATTTCAAATAAAAAAAGGCTTTTGAAAAATCCCTTGAGTTTTCCATGAAGTGGAACTTCACTGGGGGAAGTTCAGTTTTCAATGTACTAGCCTGTAATGTTAATAGATATGAAAACTGTAGGTTCCTCAAAAAGTCAAAAATAGAGCTACCCTATGACCCAGCAATTGCACTACTGGGTGTTTACCCCAAAGATACAAATGTAGTGATCCGAAGGGGCACGTGCACCCCAATGTTTATAGCAGCAATATCCACAATAGCCAAACTATGGAAACAGCCTAGATGTCCATCAACAGATGAATGGATAAAGAAGTTGTGGTGTATATATACAATGGAATATTATGCAGCCATCAAAAAATAAGAAATCTTGCCATTTACACTGACGTGGATGGAACTAGAGCGTATTATGCTAAGCAAAATAAGTCAATCAGAGAAAGACAATTATCGTATGATCTCACTGATATGTGGAATTTGATAAACAAGGCAGAAGATCATAGGGGAATGGAGGGAAAGATAAAATAAGATGAAAGCAGAGAGGGAGACAAACCATAAGAGTCTCTTAATCTCAGGAAACAAACTGAGGTTGCTGGAGTGGAGGAGGGTAGGAGGGATGGGGTGGCTGGGTGATGGACATTGGGGAGGGTATGTGCTATGGTGAATGCTGTGAATGATGTAAGACTGATGAATCACAGACCTGTACCCCTGAAACAAATAATACATTATATGTTATAATGTATTAAAATGTATAAAAAGAAAAAAAAAGATTCAATTCACCTAATGATCTTTGCCATTTCCAGAAAGCCTAGATTCTTTTGATGGTATACTGTTCCAGTCTACTAATTGTTATAAAAGTTCAAATAGGTGTAATGCTATCAGATATTTTAAGAGCAGGTTGTACAGGGCGCCTGGGTGGCTCAGTCGTTAAGCGTCTGCCTTCAGCTCAGGTCATGATCCCAGGGTCCTGGGATTGAGACCCACATGGGGCTCCCCGCTCAGTGGGAAGCCTGCTTCTCCCTCTCCCACTCCCCCTGCTTGTGTTCCCTCTCTCGCTGTGTCTCTGTCAAATAAATAAATAAATTCATAAAAAAAAAAAAAAAAAGAGCTGGTTGTACATCCTAATGCCTCATTTCTTAATTTTCAAAAGCAGTAAATTAAAATCTATAATCTATCAAAAAAAGAAATACTGTATCATAATATACAGTGCTTGATCCCAAGGTGTTTCTTGTTTGGAACAACTCATTGCATTATTCTATTACCTTCATCTTCATTTTCTTAGAATTTTTTTCTTCTGACTCTTGTCTGAATAATTTCCTCATTTTTTTTCCCTTTAGAATATTTAAGAAAACCCCATCACCCACCTGCAGGTGACTTGAAAGATGTCATTTACTTCTCTGTTAAGTGGTGGGAGAAAAATGTCAAAGTCTTTTATTCTTATCTCCTTGAGTTTATACCAACCTGCATAGGCTCTCTTTTTAAAATATAAATTATTTATTTTAAATTAGTTTCAGATATATAGAAAAGTTTTGAAGACACTACAGAACTCCCATATGCTCAATACCCAGTTTCTTCTGTTATTAACACTTGATAATAATACAGTACATTTGTCACAATAAACCAATATTGATACATCATTATAACTAAAGTCCATACTTTATTCAGTTATGGAGCCCACCCTTAATGAGTGGAGACTTACATTCTACTTTCTTGAATGAGAGCATGTACATAAATTACTTGGAATTCTTCTGCATTAGAGGTCTGTCTGTTTTCTCCCATGTATATATGTATTCCCGCATTTATTTATACTAGCTGGACTTACGGATTTAATACTTTGAGTTAAAATCAAACATCATTTAATATATTTAGTTCAGGTTGTTCCATCTTTGGCCATTTGGAGCCTTTTCATTTCACACAGTTTCTGTGTCCCTTTGACATCTTTAACATACCCTCATCATTGTGTGTGGGGGGTGGTGTGTGTGTGTGCGTGCGTGTGCGTGTGTGTGTTTGAGCACTTCCTTACTTTCTGGCACCGCAAGATGCTCGAGGCTCATCTTGTATAATTTCTGTTTTAGTTCTGAAATGGCTTCTTCTTCTTTTTTTTTTTCCCAAGGAGCTCTAATTTAATATTGGTCATGGGCTCTTTTTATTTGATTGTATCCATTTTCTGTTGGCATTAGACTCTTAGTGGTTATAGTGACAAGCTGAAAAATAATATAATTCACATGGATCCCATGCCAAGTAAATGTATTTTTGTGTTTTGAAAGTTAAATGCTTACATGTTTTGACCTTGTTCTATCTCAGAGGCAGCCATGGAGGTAGTATTAGTAGATTTAGGAAATTAATTAATAAGCCCTGGCTTCTTAATAGTTACAGCAAAATTCTGCTTATTTAAAGAAATTTGGGTCTCCTGGGTGGCTCAGTCAGTTAAGCATCTGACTTCAGCTCAGGTCATGATCTCTGGGTCTTGGGATTGAGCCCTGTGTCAGGCCCCCTGCTCAGCTGAGGAGTCTGCTTGTCTCTCTCCCTTGGCCCCTCCCTGCATGCTCTCTCTCTCTCTCTCAAATAAATAAAAAATAAAGAAATTTATTTTGAAAGTATAAAGCAAAGGTAGATTATATATAACTAATATGTTTTTTAAAAGTTCATATTAAAAAGAATATTTACAGATGCTCTGTGCAGATTATCAAGATTCATATCAATTTAAATACAAGTATGTAAATGTATATGCATATTCCTAAATAATGCTGATTTAAAATTAGCTCAATTTTTTGGTTCATTATAACAAATAAGGAACTGACATTTAATATTTAATAGTTTATCTTTTACTTCACATTTTGTTAGCACTTTTTTGTTAATGTATTGGAATAGTATTGATAGAAAATAACGTATATCTTGCTATTGCATTTATATGTAGAGTCTACAGTATTTGGGGATGTTTGGTAATCACCAACATTTGTATTGTATTTTACAAATTACATTTCTTATTTAAGCCTCAATTTAAGTAAAAATGTCAACTTAAAGAATAGAACCATCTTAAAATTCTGTTTGAGATTATCTAAACTTGGAAATTTCTATAGAAAAGATAAGGCAGATTTTGGCTCAGATGGATTTTCCATTGCAGAATATTTCTGTTTTTCTTCTAGAGAAACAGAAAGGCAAAATCCATACTAAAAATATTAGTACTAGTCAGTAAGTCTATTTTGGTTTAAAATGTACAATGAATCAAAAAAACTTTGTACTAGCCAACACAACTTAGCTAAAAAAGAAGTTCTGATTATATGAGATAGAACAGTTATGTCAGTAGAAATTAGACTCCTACTCCTCCCACTGATTTTTTTTCAGTGAGAGATAATTTACATATAATATTCATGTTTCTAAAATGTAAAATTCTGTGCTTTTTAATATATTCACAAAGTTGTCTAATCATTCCTAGTATCTAACTCCAAAATACTTAATGACCTCAATAAGAAACCCCATTCCCATTAGGTGTCACGCCACATTTTCCTCTTCTCACAGCCCCTGGTAATCACTAACTACTCTGTCTCTGTGGATTTGCCAATTGTGGACATTTCATATAAATAGAATCATACAGTATGTGTCTTTTTGTGTCTGGTGTCCTTCACTTAGTATAATGTTTTCAAGGTTCATCCAAGTGGTAGCATGAATCAGTACTTTATGGTTGAATAATATTTCATTGTAAGGATATACCGCATTTGTCTACTACTCATCAGTTGATGGACATTTGTTTTTTTCTCACTTTTTGGCTGTTATGAATAATGTTGATATGAATATTCATATACAAATTTTCTTTGGATATATGCTTTCATTTCACTTGGAGATATACCTAGCAGTGGACTTGTTAGGGAACATGGTAACTCTATGTGTGATTTTTTTTGAGGAACTGTTTCTTTTCTTCCTTCCTTCCTTCCTTCCTTCCTTCCTTCCTTCCTTCCTCCCTTCCTTTCTCTTTCTTTCTTTCTTTCTTTCTTTCTTTCTTTCTTTCTTTCTTTCTTTCTTTCTCTCTTTCTCTCTTTCTTTCTTCTTTTTTTTTGAGGAACTGTTTCTTAAAGCAGCTTCACCATGTTACAATTTGATTGGCACTATTTGAAGGTTCCAATTTCTCTACATCTTCAATACTTATTAGTTTCGATGTATATTTTTCCATGTATTTTTTTAAAAGATTTTATTTATTTATTTGACGGAGAGAGACACAGTGTGAGAGGGAACACAAGCAGGGGGAGTGGGAGAGGGAGAAGCAGGCTTCCTGTGGAGCAGGGAGCCGGATGCGGGGCTTGATCCCAGGACCCTGGGATCATGACCTGAGCCGAAGGCAGACGCTTAACGACTGAGCCACCCGGGCGCCCCTTTCCATGTATTTTTAATATAGTCATAGTAGTGGGTATGAGTGGTATCTCCTTGTGATTTTGATTTGCATTTCTCTAATGACTAATGATATTGACCATCTTTTCATGTACTTATTAGTCATTTATATCTTCTTGTATATTCAATTCTTTGTTCACTTTTTGATTGGGTTATTTGTCTTTCTGTTGTTGATTTATAATAGTTCTTTATGTATTCTAAATATTAGACCCTTATAAAATAATGATTTTCAAATACTTGCCCATTCTATGGGGTTGTCTTTTAGTTTTTTATACTGTCTGTTGAGGCACAGTTTTTAAGAATTTTGATAAAGGCTAATTTATATAGATATTTTCTTGTGTTGCTTACACTTAGTCATCATATTTGAGAAGCCTTTGCCCAAGGGCCTAAAGATATTTCATATTTTTCCTCTAAGAGTTTTGTAATTTTAACTTTTTCATGTAGGTTTTTGATATTGTACCAGAACCATTTGTTGAAAAGACTGTTATTTCTCCACTGAGTTGTCTTGGCATCCTTGTCAAAAGTCAATTACTGATATCTATCTAAATGGGTTTATTTATGGACTTTCAGTTCTATGCCATTGATTTATAGGTCTATTCTTATGTACCATACACTTGTGATTACTGTATCATTTTGAAATAGAGAAGTGTGATTTTTCTAACTTTGTTCTTTTTTAAGATTGTTTTGGCTATTCTGGTTTCCTTGAATTTCCATATAAATCATAGGATCATCTTGTCATTTTTTGCAATGAAAAAGGCAGCTGGGATTTTGATAGGATTGCATTTCATCTGTAGATTAATTTGGGAATAACTGACTTATTAATATTAAATCTTCCAAACCATGAGCACTGGATGTTTTTTCATTTACTTTAGTCTATAATTTATTTCAATGATATTTTTAGTGGGAAATTTTTTTGTGAAATTTATTTGAAATATTTTTTGATGCTGTTTTAAAATAGATTTGTTTTCTTAATTTTATTTTCAAATTGTTCTTTTCTAGTCTATAGAAATACAACTGATTTTTGTGTATTAGTCTTGTAAACTTTCTGAACTTGTTTTTTAACCCTAATAGTTTTATTATAGATTCTACAGGATAAAAGATCATGTCATTTGCAAATAGAGATAGTTTTACTTCTTATCTTCAATCAGGATGCCTTTTATTTTTTTTCTCTTGTATAACTGACCTTGGTAGAAACTTTAAGTCAAATACATGTTTTTATTTATGGAGATGATAATTGTTTTCTGTCATTTATTCTCTTCATGTGGTATATTGCTTTGATTGAACTTTCTTTTTTTTTTAAAGATTTTATTTATTTGATAGAGAGAGACACAGTGAGAGAGGGAACACAAGCAAGGGGAGTGAAAGAGGGAGAAGCAGGCTCCCCGCCGAGCAGGGAGCCCGATGCGGGGCTCGATCCCAGGACTCCGAGATCATGACCTGAGCTGAAGGCAGACGCTTAACGACTGAGCCACCCAGGCGCCCCATGATTGAACTTTCTATGTTGACTCAACCGTGCATTCTTGGTTATGGTATACATCCCTTTTATATGATGCTGACAAATCACCACAAACAGTGGCTTAAAACAACACAAATTTACTGTCTTTCAGTTGTGGAAGTTTCAAGTTTACAATTTAAGTTTCAAGTATACAATGCATCTAACTACGCCACAATCATGCTACATTCCTTCTACAGGCTGTGGCAGGAGAGGTATCTGATCCTTGCCTTTCTAGCTGTTTGAGGCTGCCTGCCTTCCTTCCCTCCTGACTTTTCCTTCATCTTCACAGCTAGCAGTATAGCATCTTCAGATATCTCTTAACTCTCTCCTCTTTCTCTTCCCCTTTTGTTTATAAGGAACTTGTGAGTATATCGTGCCCACTCAGCTAATTCAGGATAATCTCCCTGTTTTAATTTCAACAGATTAATAACCATATTCCAGTGCCACCTTGATTCCCCTAAGTCACATTTATAGATCCCAGGGACTAGGACATGGGCATCTTTAGGGAGAGAGTATTCTAGCACTCAAAATTTCCTAGTATTTGTTGAGGATTTTTATATCTATGTTCATAATGGTTATTGGTCTGAAGTTTTCATTTATCATCATGTGTTTGGTTTTGGTAATGCTAGTCTTATGGAATGAGTTGCGTAAGTATTCATTCTTTTTCAAAATTTTTTTGGGGCTGTGAATTTATGAAGGATTAGTATTAACTCCTTAAATATTTGGTAGAATTTACTAGGGAAGCCATCTGAGCTTGAACTTTTCTTTGTGGGTAGATTTTTGGTTATTCAATTTCTCTACCTTTATAGAACTATTAACATTTTTTATCTTCTTGAATAAAGTTACAGTAATTTGTTTCCAAGAATATATCCGTTTCATCTAGGTTATCTGATTTGTTGGCCTGCAGTCTTTCATAGTACTGCCTCCTAATACTTTTTATTTCCATAAGATTGGTAGTAATATCCTTTTACTTCTGATTTTAACAATTTGAGTCTTTGTTTTGTTTTGTTTTGTTTTTGGTCAGATTAGCAAAAGGTTAGTACATTTTGTGGATCTTTTTGATAGACCAATTTTAGTTTCATTGGTTTTTTCTGTTATATTCTATTTTATTTGTGTTTAACATTTATTTCTTTACATTTGCTTTCTTTGGGTTGAATTTTCTCCTCCTCTTCTACTTTCTCAAAGGAATTGGTGAGGATATTGTTGTGATATTTTTGTACCTTTTAAAAAAATCGATGTTTTTGGCTATAATATTTCTCTAAGCACTGCTTTAGCTGTAGCCCAAACATTTTGATATGGTGTTTCCTTGTTTTGTTTTCATTCATCTCCAAGTATTTTATAATTTCCCTTGTGATTTCTCATTCGACTGATTAGTTATCGAGGAAAGTGTTTTATTTCTAAATATTTATGAATTTATCAAATTTCCCTCTTATTAATTTTAATTTGGCTAGAGAATATACTTTATGTGATTTACATTCTTTTAAATTTATTGTGACTTGTTTTTATGGCCTAACATATGGTCTATCCTGGGGACTGCCCTATGTGCAGTTGAAAATAATGTGTATTTGGCTATTGTTGCGTAGAGTGTTCTATCAATGTCTGTTATGTTTAGTTGGATTTCATGTTAAGTCTTCTATTTTCTAGCTGGCCTTCTACTTAGTTGTTCTATCCTTATTGAAAATAGTATATTAAAGTCTCCAACAGCTGTTGTTTAATGATTTGCTTCTCTCTTCAAGTCTATCAGTTTTGCTTTATATATTTTGTAGCTCTATTCATTGGTGTGTGTGTGTGTATATATACATATTAAATATAATATATATATTTACAATTGTTATATCCTCTTGACAAATTGATCTTTTATCATTATGAGATATTCTTTCTTTTTTCTAATATCAATTTTGGTCTTAAAGTCTATTTGATATCAATATAAGTACTCCAGCTCTCTTTTGGTTACTGGTCACATGGTATATGATTTTACATCCTTTTAGTTCCGACCTATTTGTGTTTTGAATCTAAACCATATATTACAGACAACATATAGTTGAGTAATTATAAAATTTCTGCCTTTTTCTGCCTTTTAATTATGATATTTAATCCATGTACATGTAATATAATAACTGATAAGGTAGGTTTTACATCTGCTATTTAACTATAGGTTTTCTTTTAAGACTTAATTTTTTAAAAGCAGTTTTATGTTTCAACAAAATTGAGAGGTAGGTGCAGAGATTTTCCTATAACCGTGCCCCCGCCCAATATTAATAACCTCCCCCATTACTAACATAATTTACCAGAATGGTACATGTTTCATCAAGGATGCTATATCAACACATCATAATTACCCAAAGTCCATAGTTTACCTAAGGGTTTATTCATGGTGTTGTATGTTCTATGGCTTTGGAAAAAGTATAATGACATATATTCATTATTATAATAACATATAGAGTATTTTCACTGTAAAAATTATCTGTGCTCTGCCTATTCATTGCTCTCCCCACTCCACCTATGGCTACCACTGATCTTTTTTTTGTCTCCATAGTTTTGCCTTTTTCAGAATATCATATAGTTGGAACCATACAGTATGCAGACCTTATTATAGCCTATTTTCTTTCATTTAGTAATATTTGTTTAGTTTTATTTTTAAAATGTCAAAATGTCTAACAAAGTATACTATTTTGCATTCCTGCCAGCAAAGTATAAGAATTCCTGTTGTTCCACATAATCATCAATATTTGGTGTTGTCAGTGTTCCAGATTTTGACCATTCTAATAGGTGTGTACTGGTATCACATTATTGTTTTAATTAGCGCTTCCCTGATGACCTAAGATGTGGAGCATCTTTTTATATGCTATTTGTCATCTGCATATCTTCTTTGGTGAGATGTTTATTAAGGTCCATTTTTAAATCTGATTGTTTTCCTATTGTTTTGATGGTTATTTGTATATTTTAATTACAAAATATGTTTGGATTACAGTGCTTCATTGATGTATCTTCTGCAATAATTTTTTGTAGTCTGTGACTTGTCTTCTAATCTGTTGTATGGTCTTTCAAAGAGTAGTTTTAGGGGAGCCTGGGTGGCTCAGTTGGTAAGCCACTGCCTTCGGCTCAGGTCATAATCCCGGGGTCCTGGGATCGAGTTCCACATTGGGCTCCCCCTGCGCTGCGGGGAGCCTGCTTCTCCCTCTCTCTGCCACGTCCCCTGCTACTCCCCCTGCTTGTGTTGTCCCCCTCTCTGTCAAATGAATAAAAGATTAAAAAAAAGAGTAGTTTTAAATTTTAACAAAATCCAGTATATTAATTATTTCTTTAGTGGATCATGTCTTTGATGTTATATCTAGTAAGGCATCACTAAACCCAAGGTTATCTAGGTTTTTCTCCTATGTTATCTTCTAGGAGTTTTATAGTTTTGCTTTTTCCTTGTAGTCTATGTTCCATTTTGAGTTAATATTTGTAAATGGTGTAATGTCTGTATCTAGATGATGATGATGATGATGATGATGATTTTGCATGTGCAGTTGTTCCAGCACCACTATTGAAAGGAATATCTTTGTTCCATTGTATTGCCTTTGCTCATTTGTCAAAGATTAGTTGACTATATTTATGAGAGTTTATTTCTGAACTCACTATTTTGTTTCATTATTCTATTTTTCATTCATTCACCAATACAATAGTATCTCAATAACTATAGTTTTATAGTAAGTCCTAAAGTTGGGTAGTATCAGTCCTCCAACTTTGATGTTCTCCTTCAATATGTATTGCTTATTTTCAGTCTTTTGTCTTTTCATATAAACTTTAGAATCAGTTAGTCAGTATCCATAACATAGCTATGTTGGGATTTTGACTGGTATTGCACTGAATCTATAGCTCAAGTTGGGAAGAATTGACAGAAAGATACAATATTGAGTCTTTCTGTCCATGAATGTGAAATATTGCTCCATTTATTTACTTCTTCTGTGATTTTGTTCATTAGAGTTTTGTAGTTTTCCTCAGATAGGTCTTATACATATTCTGTTAGGTTTATATCTAAGTATTTCATTTTGAGGGGATGTGTGCTCATGTAAATGCTATTGTGTTTTTAATTTCAAATTCCACTTGTTCATTGTTAGTATATTGGAACACTAATATATAGACTTTTATATATTAACCTTGTATCCTGCTTGCTATAATTGCTTATTAGTTCCAGGACTTTTTTGTCAATTCTTTTGGATATTCTGCATAGACAGTCATATCATCTACAAACAAAGGCTTCATTCCAAATCTGGAGACCTGTTATTTCATTTTCTTGGCTTGTTGTATTAACAAGGACTTCCAATAAGATATTGAGAAGAAATGGTGAGAGGGGACATCTTTGCTTTATACTTGCTCCTAATGTGAAAACATCTAGTTTACCGTTAAGGATGATGTTAGCTGTAGGCTTTTTGTAGACCATTAAGTTGAGGAAGTTCCCTCTATTCCATTTCCTGAGAGAATTTATCATGATGGGTATTAGATTTTGTCAAATGCTTCTTCTGCATTTATTGACATGATCATTTTTTTTTTTTTAATCTGTTGATGTGATGGATTTTATTAGTTGATTTTCAAATGTTGAACTGGGCTTCCATACCTTGGATAAATTCCACTTGGTTGTGGCGTATAACTCTTTTTATACATTGTTAGAAATGTTTACTTTTAAGAATCTGCTATATTTTCAGTCTGGCTAGTAACTATCTTACATTCATGATCAGAATGTCTTTTTTAAGACGAGGAGATGAAAGCCAAAGCCTACTGTTCCTTTCACTGTAATGTTGTTCTTTTTCTGTAGTCTCATGATTCTATGATTCAGCCATTGTTGAATGTATTATCCTGTCATCTTAATTGATTTCTTTTTTTTTTAATTTTATTTATTTATTTGACAGAGAGAGACACAGCGAGAGAGGGAACACAAGCAGGGTGAGTGGGAGAGGGAGAAGCAGGCTTCCTGTTGAGCAGGGACCCCGATGTGGGGCTTGATCCCAGGACCCTGGGATCATGACCTGAGCTGAAGGCAGACGCCTAATGACTGAGCCACCCAGGCGCCCTTTGATTTCTTTTTCCTTATACATGGAAACACCTGTTGGTCAGGCCTAGTTCTATGTTCTGACTTGCTCCAGTGCGTCACAGTCTGCAAACAGACACACATGCCTATACTTAGGCTGAGCATTGATGAAACAGCTTCATTCCAAACTACATGGAATGTGAATGGTTTCAAAAATTGTATCTACACTCAAAACCAACAAAATTATTTTAGTGTAATGCTTTTGGTAATTAAAAAGAAACTTTTGAATTGAGACATTATTACTTAATCTTGAGAATACTGAAAAGAGATTCATTTAAAGTGGATAAATCTAAAATTTCTTACTTGGAAAATTCCTAAGTATATTTAAGGAATATCCAAACATGGAAAATGTATATTCTACATATAACTAGTGTATGTTAAAATAAAGAATCCAATATGATGTTGGATTATATATAAAATTTATAAATTCAAATCTACATATATAAAAATACATAAATTTTCAGGGAAATAGGTATTGTGTCCCATCAATTATTAGCTGATTACAGCTTCTTTTTTATAATTCTAGAAAGACATTTCCACTCTGAATGTAGTGTTCAGTGAATTCATAATTGTGCAGTTGACCTCCTGAGTTCATGTTCTTGAACATGTGTCAGTGTGGATTAGAATAATAAGTGCCCACCTTAATACTCTTCATCTCTTCCTTAATGTGATTTAAATGCATTCTGTTTATATTGGAATAAAAATGTGTTACTCACTACTGAGTATATCATTCTGAAAATGTAGCCTGAGTGCTATTCATTTTCAGGTGAAAACAGTTCCAGCTCTTCTAGACACAGAAGCAGCTTGTCCTCTTGTAACCATGGAGACCTACCATGGGTTTAGGACTTTAACTTGTGTGTTCCATTTCAGAAGAAAATAGCTCTGAGAAGATCACAGAAATCACAGTTCAGCCTATAGGGAAGGAAATGTTAGACAATGCCCACTCAAAGTATTACAGATTCACACACTTTAGATTTAGTTCTGATACTTGATGCTTTAGGTCAACTCTACTCAAAATTAGAACAAAACAAAAGCAAAGCAAACTGAACAGTTATAAAGTTATTTCAAGTAAGTAAATTTTAAAAGAGAGTTGATTTCTTCCCTAAGGCAAAGCTGTTATCTACAAACCAATAATCTCTTCATACCAGTTTGAAATATTTCATCTGATTCTGTAGTCCATCTGACCTTTTTTTTCCTTCCATCCATGCCTTCTTCCATTCATTCACTTGATTAATTTAAAACCTATTTTTAAAAAAGGTCCTTTCCATGTGTTACAAGTCACTATATGATTTTGCTCCTGCTGCTATTTCTCCTCCTGTCTTTTTACCTTGCATCTGCTCTTGTCTCTGCTTGCAGGGTTTTTGCCCAGCTGTTTACATGGCTCATCTCCCTCTCCACCCCCCATCAATCTTTGTCTCACTATCCTGCTTTCTGTGCTCAATTTTCTGCTTTCTTCATGTATATATATTTGTCAATTATCTGACCTCTCCATTTCCTACCATACTCCTTCTAGAATACAAGCTTTTAAGGGAAAATACTTTGTTTTATTCACTAGCCTTTCTTCAGCACTTACAACAGTGCCTGGCATATGAGAGGTACCCATAAGTATTTGTTGAATAAATGCATGAAATAATTTTTTTTTAAAGATTTTATTTATTTATTTGAGAGGGAGAGAGAACCAGCAGGTGGTTAGGCAGAGGGAGAAGAAGAGGAGAAGCAGACTTCCCATTGAGCACGGAGCCCCACATGGGACTCCATCCCAGGACCCGGAGATCATGCCCCGAGTTGATGGCAGATGCTTAACTGACTGAGCCACCCAGGTGTCCCATGGATGAAATAATTTAATATCTTCATTGCCCTTTGATTATAATTACAATAATGTGCAATCAGGTTAAAGGAAAATTAATCAGTTATCCAAGAGTTTTCAAAAGGGTAGTGATAAGAAAGCAAAAATGATGGTAAAAATGATTTTTACAAAATAGCATAGCATCTCTGAATTGTACTTTAGAGCCTGAAACCTCCCCTACCCCCTAAAAAAAACCAAAAACCAAACCAAAACAAAGCAAAAACCTTACACACTAGATAGGTAACAACTCTCCAATAAATAAGCATGTCAATTTGATATTCATTATGCCAGATTCTTTTAAGTTATAATGAAAATATGATAAATTCCTGTTTTAAAATATCTACATCAGAGAACACAATGTTATGCATGTGGATATATCAACCTGATCCAATTCCCATCCTCTCTTCTTCAAACTAAGCTTTCTAATGATTTTCTTATTTCTCTTAGAAACACAGACATTAACTCAAACATTCAGTCTTACAACTTTGATGACATTTCTAATTTTCTTGCCTTTACTTAACCTCCGTTCCCTTTAAATTGGCCATCAAATCATATATGTCTCAGTTTATGGGAGAAATTACTAATTACATAACCTGATGCACATTAAAAAATCCAGTCTTAGTTTCTGCCTGCATAACAGGACTGTATTTCCCAGCTACTCCTGCTGTTAAAGGTGGCCATAAGTCTAAGTTCACACCTAAGGAGATGTCCCCAGAAGGTGTAGATGCTTTCCAGGAAGGCTGCTTAAAGGGAGCAGACTCAGAGGGAAGGGGTTCCTTTTTTTGTACTTTCTTATCCAAACCTGCAAATGAGGATGTGAGGATGGAGATCCAGCCACCATCTTGAGGAACAGGAGGATGGAAGCCATACAAGAATGGTAGTATAGGGATGCCTGGGTGGTTCAGTTGGTTAAGGGTCTGCCTTCGACTCAGGTCATGATCCCAGGGTCCTGGGATCGAGTACCGCATTGGGCTCCTTGCTCAGTGTGGAGCCTGCTTCTCCCTCTGCCTGCCACTGGCCCTGCTTGTGTGAGTGCTGTCTCTCTCTCTCTCTGACAAATAAATAAAACAAAATCTTAAAAAAAAAAAAGAATGGTAGTATAGATAGTTAGGATATTCTAAAGACTCTATGAAGTAACTATTCTAGATCCTGAATGTTACTAATGGTCTTTTAAATGAGAGACAGATAAAGTTCCATCATGTATAAGCCACCCTTATTTTGGATTGCCTATTATACTCATTTAATTTCAATTCTAACTGATACACACACAAATATATATATTTTTTATTTTATTTTTATTTATTTTTATTTTTTAAAGATTTTATTTATTTATTTGACAGAGAGAGAGATAGTGAGAGCAGGAACACAAGCAGGGGAAGTGGGAGAGGGAGAAGCAGGCTTCCCGCCGAGCAGGGAGCCCGATGCGGGGCTTGATCCCAGGACCCTGGGATCATGACCTGAGCCGAAGGCAGATGCTTAACGACTGAGCCACCCAGGTGCCCCTATATATATTTTTTATTTTATTGCCATTTTCCCATTGGACAATTGTAATAGTTTTCAAGTTTGTCTCCCTGCATCCAGTTCTTCCTATGCATGCTGCCAGATTGATTATTTTTAATCTTGGCTCTGGTCATGCTGTTGGCTCAAAAGCTTTCTGTAGCTTACTTTTGCCAACATGTAAAACCATCTACCTTCATCTGGCACTAAATATTTTTCATAATGTTGGATTAACCTATCTTGCACACTTCAGCTTTCTCCATTCCTTCCATTTGCTCTACATTTTCACCCTAGTGAACTATGCCTTTATTCCACCTAAATTCCAACTAGGTCACCAACTGATAATTGCTGCCATCTCCATGGCCTTTTCTGACCAACCCCTTACTGTGCTCATTCTTTCCTCTATTACTATAGAATGTTATCTGTATTTCTCCTGTAGTGCTCATCACATTCTACCTAACATTCTGGTTATTGGTATACATTTATTTTGAGAGTAGGTTCTATTTTATTTAGTTTTGAATATCCCATAGACTTTTATACATAAGGAGTGCTCAAGAGGTAAATATTAAATAAATGAATGGGTGAATCAATAGATGGATATTGGCCACATTTTTTTGTTGCGGGTCTCCATCCCAGGATGCTGGGATCATGACCTGAGCTGAAGGCAGATGCTTAACAACTGAGGCACCCAGGCACCTCTCTTTCTTTCTCTTCCTTTCTTCCTTCCCTTTCCTTTCCTTTCCCTCTTTCCCTCTCTCTCCTTCTTTCCTTCCTTCCTTCCTTCTTCATTTTCAAAAGAAATGATCATATAACCAATTAGTTTAAATGAACCAAACTTATGCATATCAACTATATCTGTTTATATGTAGCACTAAATAAGTAAAATGTCTTACTTTTTTCTTCTCTTTATCTTTTCTTAAAAACAAACAAACAAACAAACAAACACCTTTTCTCATCACTTTCTGTCTGCCACTATCTATCATCTTGGTTCCAGGCACCATGATCTCTCACCTGGACCACTGTAAAAGCCACTTTGCTTGTCTTCCTATTTTTGCAGTCCATTCTCTAGGCAGCTGTGATCATTTTAAATATGTTATTTTTTTAAGTAGATCATTTAAAACAATTTTCTAGGCAGAGCAATAATTTTAAATGTCAGGCCATATAATTCCTGTTCATAACTCCCACATGGTTTAAGGTGGCCAGACAAAATATAGAATGCCCATTTAATTGTGAATTTCAGATAAACAACACTTAATATTTTAGAAATAAGTATATCCCAAATATTGAATGTAACATACTTGTACTAAAATTATTCAGATAATTTTTTAAGATTTTATTTTATTTATTTTTTAAAAAGATTTTATTTATTTATTTGACAGAGAGAGACACAGCGAGAGAGGGAGCACAAGTGGGGGGAGTGGGAGAGGGAGAAGCAGGCTTCCCGCTGAGCAGGGAGCCCGATGTGGGGCTCGATCCCAGAACCTTGGGATCATGACCTGAGCCGCAGGCAGACGCTTAACGACTGAGCCACCCAGGCGCCCCTTAAGATTTTATTTTTAAGTGATGTCCGTACCCAACGTGGGGCTCAAATATACAATCCCAATATCAAGAGTCGCATGCTCTATTGACTGAGCCAGGCAGGTGCCTCTCAGATAATTTTTTAATATAAGTTTGTCCCAAATATAGCATAGGGCATACTTATACAAAAAATATATTCACTGTTTATCTGAAACTGATATTTAAATGGGTGTGTTCATTTTTATTTGCTAAATCTGGCAATTTTACATGGGTTCCTATTCTCTGAGAATAAAAGCAATGTTTTTACTGTGGTCTACAAACTCCTGTGTGGAAGGCCTCCCTGACCTGTCTGACTTTGTCTCCTACTACTCTCTCCTTCACTCTGCTTATTGTCTCCTGACAGGTCAGACACTTCTGCTTTAGAGCCCTTGTTCTGACTATTCTTTCTGCCTAGAAGCTACCCAAACTTTCCTCCCCACAGCATCCCTGATCCCCCTTTACTCTGCTCTATGTGTTTTCCCATAGCGCTCATCTCCTTCTAGCATCTATATTTATTGGATATTTATTGGGTGTGTTTACTGTTTGCCTTCCCTCACTCAAAAGAGAGGTCTACAAATGCAGGGGCCTGTGTTAACCATTGTGTCCCAACCACTTAGAAAGGTCCTTGGCATATAGGAGGCAATTAGTATGTGTTGAGTGAATTGCTAATGAAATGTAAGGATGCAAGAGATGCAAGTCAAAAAATTGAGTAACAATCTTCTATGCAGTAGGGAGATGATAGAATGTAGGTAGTTGTGGATCAAAAAGAAAAGCCAAAGCATCACATTTTGTTTATAGCCTATTCACAGACTTATTTGTGAGAAGATATGTCTTTATGTAAGATACAGACCAAATGGTTTTCCACTAAATATGATGACTACCAGTCTGAATATTGCTACTGCCTAAGTACATCACTCTTTTATTACATGTTATTTTCTGTTGGCTTTTTAGAACTGGAGTGTAAAAAAAAAAAAAAAAAAAAAAGAACTGGAGTGTTTCTGTATGGCTCTATTGATGTCAGTAAAACAAAAATATTCAAATTAAAAAAGAGAACAATGGGCTTGTTTGATATTTCCACTGTAATCTCCTATTTGGAAGGGTCAATATTTTTTTTTTTTTTTCTGGGCAAGTATGGCAGAACAATCTGTACTAAATGTTGTAGCTTTCAGAAAACCCACTCTGTTTGTGTTCAAATATATTTGTACCCAGTAAAAAATTATTTGTGGCCTAGATTTTAGGTCTTAGTCCTAAAGATTAGACAAAGTTCTTTTAAAAGCTTGCAAAGAAAATTAAAGTTTTCGTAGTGGTGATGAGGCAGAGAGGGAAAGAAAGAATAATAATTGGTCTGTTTCTTATAGAATGAAGATAGATTGTTATGTCTCTGGGACATAGAAATAGATTATACATTTACTAAAGGTCAGCCATTTATTAGGGGGAATTGAGGTATTCAAAAATAACTGCTGGCACATCCCATACCAATTATTTCTTGCAATTATCAGATGCCAGTATATAGACCATAACTAATATATTCCTTATTATCACAAATATGCAAAATAGGCTGATGAAACATGGCTGGATGAGAAAATGGAAGAAGAGTGGTTAGGTGGAAAAATGAGGGTTTCCTCTCTGTTTTCTAAACTTTCTGTCACATTATTATTTTCCTTTGGTAGTTAAAAGAATAACATAATATAAAATGAGAGCTATGGGAGAATGCAACAGGGGCTGTGGCCCATGGCCATTAGGGCTCAAAAACTTCTCTGGCGTGAGGCAGTAATTAACTTCCATAGAAAGAATTCTATACTCACTGATCCTTCCTGAACAAATTAATGGTAGGCCAATGTTAGAGACAATGGGGAGAAAAAGGACTTTTGAAACTGACCAACTTAATAAAAGCCTTTTATTTCTCTTTTAAAAGGAACATAAATCATGTTTTCCAGATCTGTAAAGTACAAGTTATAGTGATTTTCATTTAAAAACTCTATCAAAAGACTCAGAATTATCTAAATTGGACAAATTTAGATTAATATAAAGAGAATGAATGATACAGGAATCTTAAATAATAGAAAAATGATCATCAAATATATCTAAATCTCTATTATCAATCTCTAGACTTTTTTTTATTTGAGAGAGAGAGAATGAGAGAGAGAGCACATGAGAGGGGGGAGGGTCAGAGGGAGAAGCAGACTCCCTGCTGAGCAGGGAGCCCGATGCAGGACTCGATTCAGGGACTCCAGGATCATGACCTGAGCCGAAGGCAGTCACTTAACCAACTGAGCCACCCAGGCGCCCTATCTCTAGACTTTTTTTTCTCTTCCAAGAAAATTACCTGTTTATTCTTTTTTTCTAGGACAAAATAAATCTCATAGTTTGATATCATCATGAAGTGTTCTTGGGGTGGCCATAACCACGATTATTTAATAGTAATATTTTTTATAGATAAAGAACTTTCACTTGGGAAAACCACATCTCTCAATCACTTCACTGGAAAAAGGAAGGCCTTGAACTAGACTTCTATAAGTTAACTTATCTTCCGTAGGACTACTTCTTTATATTATGGCATATCTTCCACTGTGTTTACATTACAAAATCCAACTGGCAATAGAAATTAGATTTTCAAATGATTCAGGCTTAAGGAAACTTTATGAATATTAGAAATAAATAGTGAAGTTTCAAGCAACTAAATTATAATACACTTGAGGGATGTGTCATAACCACATCTCATTTAGAAATTTAAAATATAATTGGCAAATTTAAGGGAGACTGTGTTGATTTTTTTTTAAAAGAGAAAGGATAAAGATAAAGGGAAATATGTTGTTTTTAATAAACAGAATTACCTCCTTGGCTATGAGTACCCTTACTCTTATACACAAACACAGAGGTAGCCACAAAGAGAAACATAAAGAGATAGACACAGAGAGACAAATTGGAGAGTACACATTTAATATACTTACATTAGCTATCCAGTAATTCCAAAATAGAATGTCTTCTGGTTTCAAAATATTTTGAGCTCTGTCTATTTTAATAATAAGTTATATCTAGAATGGCATTTAGGAGTGGTGGGAGGGATATGCTGTTATAATCAACAATGTGTCTTGAGTTCCAGTGTCACCACCTCTTGCATTCTTGACCTTGGGAAGCTACTTTATAAACATAAACCTCTGCTTTTCAGTTTCTAAAATGGAACACCAATTCTTACTTCACTCTAAGCAATGCAATTCCATTGGTGTTGATAAGGTCAAACTAATTTTAATATAGCTGAAACAGTTTTAAAACTACTTAGTTAAATGAAGATATGTATGATGTGAAGAGAGTGCATTTAGAAGGTCTTTTAAGTGTGTATGTATTTATAATGTGCATATACTACTAGCTCATTAGTTGCACAAGACAAATGTTGAATTATGGAGAAATCATAATTTGCATAACATTTTGCTGCTGCTTTCATTATGAATGATTATATTATTGACAATCTGAACAAAGAGTGAAGTAGGAATTGCCAATTTATGCTTTAGCTAAATAAATGAACAGGTTCACTTGAATCATACAATGAAGGTACTAGGTACTAAAATGTCTTGAACGTGGGAACTACTCTCATCCAGTGCTTGCTCCTCTAGGTTTTTTTTTTGTTTTTTTTTTTCCTTCCCATGCTGCTTAACTGTAAGTGAACCCAACACAGGCTTGGTTGTCATCCCCCTGATTTTTATTCTCTGGTATTGCAGCCAGAGCTGTAGTCACTACTGTGGCTGTGTGTTAGATGTTTCTATTCTTCTATGCACCACTGGTGTGGGTGGGCAGGTAGGGGACCTCTCCTTTACTATCTTATTCCTCTCTCTGCTTATGTGTGTTCTGGTGGAGAGGGTTGGTTACACTTACCATTTGCATGAACTTGTTTGGAAAGAAATTTAGAAAAGAACTGTGCCCTATGATTCAGTACAGATTACCTAGGAGGTCTGTGTTTGCTTTTCAAAGGTACATTCGAATAAGGATAAAGTGCTGCTACACTTTCCTTGGTGAAATATTCTTTGAGAACTGCAAGGGTTGAGATCGTTATGGTTTGATGTAGATTCCATAATCCTTTTTCTCCTTGACCTTATTGCCATTTCATACCATTATAATCTCACCATGGTTCCTGTCTTTTAGTTTTTCACCATCATCTTTTAAAACAAAACAAAACAAAACAAAACAAAAAAACCTCTCCATACTTTGTTTCTTAAAACGTTTTGTTCCCAGGACTGCTACACAGTCATAAATCTCAGATTTATACCTCTAATTTTAGGAAGGGGCTTGTGGGTCTCTCAAATACTTGAGTTTGTTTCTTTTTTTTTTTTTTAAGATTTTATTTATTTGAGAGAGAGAGAGAGTGAGAAGCACAAGCAGGGGGAGAGGCAGAGGGAGAGAGAAAGGGAGAAGCAGACTATCTGCTGAGCAGGGAGCCTGATGCAGGGCTTGATCCAAGGCCCCTGGGATCATGACTTGAGCTGAAGGCAGACACTTAACTGACTGAGCCACCCATGTGCCCTCAAATGCTTTAGTTTCTAATGTTATTTCATTTTCATTTCACCAATATAAAAACTTCTCTTAATTTTGTTCAGTAGAACTATGGGTAAAATAATTATATATCCTATTTTTCCTTGAATAGTCCCAGTTGAACAGCAACATTCTATGATTCTGGAATAACTACATAACTCCCTTTTTGACTCTAAATTTTTTCCTAGTTTGTATGAAAAATGATATGGTCTCCTAGCTATAGAGAAAATGAAGATGATTAACCTAATTCACATTGCCTTATGAATGACTACAAAAGTCATACTTGTCCTTCACACAAAGAAATCTCTGGAAGCTATCCTAATAAGAAAAAAGGATTATATCTGATACTTCAATTAAACATTGAACAGAGTTTCTGGAGGAAATGTGAGTAGATAAACAAAAACTTAGCAGAATATAGGGGAAGATATATCTGATGTTTAGGGATAGGAATGTGGGTATATATTCAATCTCAGATTTGTTCCTTGCCCATAAAAATACTGTTAGAACTCCAGATAATCACAAACATCTTATGTGCCTTATCATACTTGAAACTGTCACTTGTGACATTTGACACTTCCTCACCCCTACCTGAGATATGCCAGGATGTACAAAATGAATCTAGGTTCAGTAGTAAGACTTGCACACTGATTCTGGGGAAACCTCTCACAATTACTCACATTTTAATTTAACATGCTCCTTAAGCAGTATCTCTGAGCACCTATTGCTTTAGATAAGTTGTTTGTTATTCATTTTCAGTTTAAGCAAAGCATTACTTATATTCTCTCTTCAGACAAACAGTTCTGATTATAAAAGCAGAAGCTCTATGGATATCAAAGAATAATACAACCAGTTGGATAACTGTGCTTTGTAAGTAGTACACTGACAAGGGCATAAAAATCATTGAAAGTGGAAATATTTTCCACAAGTAAAGGAAGGTATGTTGTGTTATATTCATAAAATGTTCATTTCTCACCCAGAATCCAAATAATGTGAAATGACAAATACATAAGCAACTTCTGCCCTCTACTTTATGAGAAAGGGATAGATGATGTCAAAAAGTAGATATCAAATCATTCATTGGGTCTATTTTATTATCCCTGCAGAAATCATCTGATTTCTCATCATCTCTATACCTATAGTATAAAATAAGAAGTGATATTCAAGAGGATAATCCTATAGCACTGAAATATTTTAAATATAAAATATTACTGAGAACCCAAAATATGTAAAATAATACAGGATATATGATTTAGTTAGAATAGTTCCTGGTACATGGTAGGAACTCCACAAATGTAATGAAAACTAGAGTCCTTCATTCAGGGAATTTATGATCTAATAAAAGGACTTGGGAGAATATACTATACAACAGAATAAATCCAGGGAAAAGAGGTGTCACCTCCCTCATTCCAGCTCCATTTACAGATTTCACCAAATAGGTAATTACAAGTCCAGTTTGTTACTCTTTGTTTTTTGTTTTGTTTTGTTTTAGTTCCCATATGAGAATGATAAATAGCAAAGATTTATTCTACTCTGCTTAGGTCCAAGTATTATTTCACTTATTCTTTCCCCTCTCAACCCTGCAAAATTACTTTTTCCTCTTTATGGATTTATTCAAAACCAAAGAAGCCATCTTTAGTGACTGTAACTTAAACCTGAGGGGATTCACTTAATTTTACTACAACTGCCGTTATTTCAAGAGGAATATCACAAACATTGCAAAACAATAGAGTTCCAATTTGTGATCTAAGTAGAATATCAGGGATTTATGGAGTCTTCCACTCCTTGACCTTTGGAGCACAGCAGGTCCAGCATGACACCCTGGCGTATAGCCTAAAGCAGAAGAGAAGGGTTGTACCCTGGTGGCAGATGTCAAGTGGAACTTTAGTCCCTAAAATATTTAGGGAAAATTGGGGAGAAATTTTTAATTTTTCTTTAGAATTGGCAAGCTAGAAATCCTCAAGATCCTTTGCCAGTAAGTTTATCTAAGCCAGTGATAACAGTTATTTTACTAGTTACAGCAACTAAGAATGAGGGTGGTGGCAAAGCCAGCTATCAGCACTATTTCTGTTGTCATGTTGATTGGCATCATGAGCTGGTAAATGTATTGAGATTAAAACACAATCCAAAGAACAAAATGGTTTTTTGGAAAATGTATCCCTGTTTTATATTTTTGATAAAATACCTTCCCAATTTATCTTTAGGTTGAGTGCAATTAACTGGGGTAAAATTTAAGATAGAGATCTAGTATTAGAGATTATAACAGCAAATGACAAGCTTTTTGTTGTGTTTATGTCTGACTATGCTAAGATTTTGAAATAGACCTTGCAGCATACACAGTTGTTTAACATCTATAAGCTAGTAGTATAAGAGCCTTTGGCTGGTGCTAAAAGTTCCTTGACTTAACAGTTGGCTTGAAAGCTTGCTGAGAAATCAATTGACAAGCCTTTATCCTATACCCAGTATACATTATAATGGTGTCCTTAAAGAATCTGCAACCCAGTTGGGAGGCAAGGTGTATATGCATGAACAAGGAAAAAACGATTAAGGACTTAATATTAGTAGCATTGACTCAATTGTGAGAACAATTCATGGAAAGAGAGAGGGTTGGCCATCAAAGAAGTCTTTATAGATAATGGAAGATTTTAGTTGTCTTAAAGAAGTTGAAGAGGCCCTGAAGAATGAAGAAGTTTTATAAATGGGAGATAATTAAAAAGAGGTATTCAGGTGAGAATCACAGCATTTTCTTTTCTTCTTTTTTGCCTTTTTATTAATTTTTTTAAAATGTTACTCTTAAGTATTCTCTATACCCAACATGGGGTGCGGACTCACAACCCTGAGATCAAGAGTAACATGCACCACCATCTGAGCCAGCCAGGCACCCTGGGCATCACAGCATTTCAAAGATTGGGGCAGGACTAATGATTAAGTGATGGGATAATGGTCTGGGAGCAAAAAGATGTTTGCAAGAGGAGAGTAAATGAAAGAAACTTCTGGTTTTTCAAGTGGCCTTTAGAAATCTCTGATGAATTTACCAGTATAAACACTTGAATTAATATTTGTGATAGTATATACACTTTTCTTCTGTTATCTGTTTTGAGAATGGAACACAAGTGAGGCAGAGAAAGAAAGGAACAGTTTCACTGAGTTGATCAGTAGTATTGGTTAGGGGTATTGGGATAGGTTGTGGTCTCATAGTAAATGTGAACAAATACTACTACTGCATGGCCTATAGACTGATAAGGTCTTATCACACTCATTCACACTGTTGAAAGAACGCTTTCTAATTCTAACATTTCTCTTCAGGCTTTCTACTTTAAGTAAGTATGCAATTTTTCTCAAGTAGCATATCTAAAACAAAGATAAAGAAGGTTCAGTCAGAGGCTATAAAACATTTCATCTAAGAATTCTTAAAATTGAATGAAATCTTATCAAATACCTTCATCTATAAAACAGATAAACTGTAATAGTTATTTTATTTTATTTATTTATTTGTTTACTTGTTTTTTAAAGATTTTGTTTATTTGACAGAGACTGTGAGAGAGGGAACACAAGCGGGGAGAATGTGAGAGGGAGAAGCAGGCTTCCCAATGAGCAGGGAGCCCAATGAGCAGGGAGCCTGACTAGGGGCTCAATCCCAGGACCCTGGGATCATGACCTGAGCCAAAGGCAGACACTTAATGACTGAGCCACCCAGGTGCCTCTGTAATAGTTATTTTAGACTGAGTGGATAATCTTTGCCTGGTTCTAGGTTAAGTGCTTTACACACATTTTTATTTGTTGTCTAAAATAACACTCAAAAACCACCGTGAGGTAAATGTTATCATCCGTGTTTTTCCTCTGAGGAAACTGCCTTATCCATATCCCATATCCACTAAGTGGCAAATCCCGGATATGGACTCAAATTTCTTTAATGTAAAAGCCTACATTTTCAACCATTGTCTGAGTTTCTCTCCAATAAAGGAGCTCCTCTAGATTAAGCCATAACTGAGAATCAGGAGATGGATGCCGGCCATGATCTTTCTCACAAAAGGCATTTTTGTCATTTTTGGGAAAATCCAAAAGGATTGTATGAAGCACAATTTGGAAATCATGTTATTTTATATTATGCAATGATGTGATGTTGTCTCAGATATCTAGTATTTAATTCCAAATAGTTATACTCTTCCCTTAAGTGTAATTTTGATATTAACAAGAGAATCCAAATCTAACCTTAATTTAGAAGAATTTAAAATAAAATTACTTCAAGGGTTATTACTTATTAAAATACTTATTGATTTTATTAATCATGGTAGAATATTTTAATTGGTTTGTTATAATTCAATGTATAATCCCAGTTAAATATAATAAGGGTTTAGTTAGTCCCTTAAACAATTGATAAAAAGGCTATGATGTATGCAAAAGATGAGATTTGGTACTAAAACAACTCAATATCAAAACTTTATGAAGATATTTTGTTGGGAAATGGCTTTAAATAAAATTCATGATGTCCAGAAACCATCTTTTTTTCCTGCCTTAAACCTCACTGTCTCTACATAAAAATGCATTGCTATAGGGGATCTGCACTGACTTCCATCTACCTTATTTATTTATTTATTTATTCATCCATTCATTCATTCATTCATTCATTCAGAAGGATCAGGGTCTCTCTTTGCTGTAACACAGTTTTGGTCATTACTCTTACTTGGAGCAGGTGTCTGAAACAAAGTCAGGAAAATGTAGAGTTGTAAGGATCAGGACTCTTGGACAGGATGAGAGAGTTTAAAATACTTCACTGAGTAAAGGCAGACATCAAAAGAAAGGGAATTCTGTTGACTTTGTCCTTTTGGAAATGCTGCCAAGTGAAAATAAGTGCAAATAGCATATGTACATTTAAATTTGATACTAACCACATTAAGGAAAAGTAAAAAGCAGGTGATATTAATTTTAATAATGTATTTTATTTAACCTCACATATCCAAAACATTATCATTGCAACATGTAATCAATATTAAACATATTAGTGAGAATTATTTTACATTGTTTTGCATTATTATACATTTTTTTTTTCATAAATAGCCTTCAAAATTTTACACTTACAGCACTTCTCAATTTGGGTACTAAATTTTCAATGGTTAAAGTGTGTTTAGGAGGAGGAAAAGATGGCGGAGGAGTAGGGAGTGCTATTCCAACCAGTCCCCGAAATTGAACTGGATATCTACCAGACCACTCTGAACACCCACAAAATCAGCCTGAGATGTAAGAAGATAGATCTGGATCTCTACAAACAGAATATTGCAGGCAGTTGGTTTCAAGGTACAAAGCGGGTAGCCATGATTCCATGGGCACATATTGGGAAATAAATGGAAGGGGGAGGGAGCCAAGCCATCAGGATCCTGCATCACCGGTGAATGACAGCCTCCCCTGCTGGGGACCGGGCACAGACTCGCAGACCAGTAGTGACGGGGAAAGGAGTTTAGGGCAGCTCCCCGGACTGAAACAGGGAGCGGTGGAGCTGCGCGTGCGAACTGGGGGCAGCTGGCAGTTTTAGAAGCACAAAGGGCAGAGACGAGCCCTGACCTGGAAGTGAGGACTGGGAGTGCTGCTGAGGGGAGCACAAGCCAGGACATTGTAGTTCATAGCAGCACAGACAGAAACAGAGATAGTGTGGCCTGGAGAGCTCACTGTGGAACAGACTGCAATCTCTCTGCTCCGAGGCAGAGGGTTGGAATCGATCTCTTCTGCTCTGACTCTTGGAAGAGACGTGGAAAGCCACCAGGGAAAGCCTCCAGAGAATAAAAGCCCCCAAAACTGGTTTTCACTGAGCCCATCCCCCACCACAGGGGGCAGGGCAACCATGCCCAAACAGGGTTTCCTGAGTAACAGCATGGCAGGCCTCTCCCCCAGAAGACAGGCTGGGAGAATAAGAGGCAAACAACCCTAAGGTCCCTATACAACAGGTGCATCTTGCTTGGGTTGTGGTCAATAATTTAGACTCTGTACATTCCCTCAACCACCCCTCAACAGAATGACTAGGAGGAGGAACCCCCAAAATAGGAAAGACTCAGAGACTGTGACTTCTGCTACAGATTTACAAATGGCTACAGATATAACCAAGATGTCGGAGACGGAATTCAGGCTAGCAATGTGAAGACAATAGCTAGAATGGAGAAACTGATCAATGGCAACGTAGAGTCTCTAAGGGCAGAAATGCAGGCTGAACTGGAAGAACTTAAAAATGCTATCAGTGAGATCCAATCTAATCTAGATATTCTAACAGCTAGGGTAAGCAAGGCAGAAGAATGAATTAGTAATCTAGAAGAACAATTAATAAACAAGAAGGAGAAAGAGGAGGCCAGGGAAAAACAACTCAAAATCCATGAAAATAGAATCAGAGAAATAAGTGACACCATGAAATGTTCCAATGTCAGAATTATTGGAATCCCTGAGGGGGTGGAGAGAGAGAGAGAGGACTAGAAGATATATTTGAGCAAATCGTAGCTGAAAACTTACCTAATCTGGGGAATGAAATAAGCATTCATGTCCTAGAGGCAGAGAGGACCCCTCCCAAGATCAAGGAAAACAGGCCAACGCCCCAGCATGTAATAGTAAAACGCAAATCTTAGAACCAAGGAAACCATCTTAAGGGCAGTTAGGGGGAAGAGATTCCTTAGGTACAGAGGGAGGAACATCAGAATAACATCAGACCTATCCACAGAAACCTGGCAAGCCAGAAAGGGCTGGGCAAGACATATTCAGGATACTAAACAAGAAGAACATGCAGCCAAGAATACTTTATCCGGCAAGGCTGTCATTTAGAATGGATGGAGAGATGCAGAGCTTCCAAGACTGGCAGAAACTGAAAGAATATGTGACCACTAAGCCGGCCCTGCAAGAAATATTAAGGGGGGTTCTATAAAAGGCGGTTCTATAAAAGGAGGACCCCAAGAGTGATACAGAACAGAAATTTACAGGGACAATCTACAAAAACAACGTTTTCACAGGCAACATGATGACAATAAATTCATATCTTTCAATAATCACTCTCAATGTGAATGGCCTAAATGCTCCCATAAAATGGCACAGGGTTGCAGACTGGATTAAAAAGGCAGGACCCATCCATATGCTGTCTAAAAGAGACTCATTTTGAACCTAAAGATACATCCAGACTGAAAGTGAAGGGATGGGGATCCATCTTCCATGCCAATGGACCTCAAAAGAAAGCTGGGGTAACAATTCTCATATCAGACAAATTGGATTTTAAGCTAAAGACTGTAGTTAGAGACACAGAAGGACACTATATCATTCTTAAAGGGTCTATCCAACAAGAAGATCTAACAATTGTAAATATCTACACCCCCAACATGGGAGCAGCCATCTACATAAGCAAACTGTTAACCAAAATAAAGAATCATATTGATAAAAATATGTTAATTGTAGGAGACCTCAATATAGCAATAGACAGATCATCTAAGCAGGAAATCAAGAAACAAGAGCTTTGAATGACACACTGGACTAGATGGACCTCATAGATATATACAGAACATTCCACCCTAAAACAACAGAATACTCATTCTTTTCGAGCGCACATGGAACTTTCTCCAGAATAGACCACGTACTGGGTCACAAATCAGGTCTCAACCGATACCAAAAGATTGAGATTATTTCCTGCATATTCTCAGACCACAATGCTGTAAAACTGGAACTCAATCACAAGAAAAAATTTGGCAGAAATTCAAACACTTGGAAGCTAAAGACCACTCTGCTCAAGAATGTTTGGGTCAACCAGGAAATCAAAGAACTTAAACAATTCATGGAAACCAATTAGAATGAAAACACATCTGTCCAAAACCTATGGGATACTGCAAAGGCGGTCTTAAGGGGGAAATACATAGCCATCCAAGCCTCACTCAAAAAAATAGAAAAATCCCAAATTCACCAACTAACTTTACACCCTAAAGAACTAGAGAAAAAGCAACAAACAATGCCTAAGCCATGCATTAGAAGAGAAATAATTAAGATTAGAACAGAGATCAATGAATTAGAAACCAGAAACACAGTAGATCAGATCAATGAAACTAAAAGCTGGTTCTTTGAAAGAATTAATAAGATCGATAAACCACTGGCCAGACTTATCCAAAAGAAAAGAGAAAGGACCCAAATTAATAAAATTGTGAATGAAAGGGGAGAGGTCACGATTAACACCAAGGAAATAGAAACAATTATTAGAAATTATTATCATCAACTATATGCCAATAAACTGAGCAATCTGGATGAAATGGAGGCCTTTCTGGAAACCTATAGACTGCCAAGACTGACACAGGAAGACATTGACAACCTGAATAGGCCAATAACCAGTAACAAGATTGAAGCAGTGAGCAAAATCCTCCCAAAAAACAAGAGTCCAGGGCCTGATGGATTCCCTGGGGAATTCTACCAAGCATTCAAAGAAGAAATAATACCTATTTTCCTGAAGCTGTTTCAAAAAATAGAAACAGAAGGAAAGCTTCCAGACTCATTCTATGAGACCAGCATTACCTTAATCCCCAAACCAGGCAAAGACCCCATCAGAAAGGAGAATTTCAGAACGATATCCCTGATGAATATGGATTCCAAAATCCTCAGCAAAATCCTAGCTAATAGGATCCAACAATACATTAAAAGGATTATCCACTGCGATGAAATGGGATTTGTCCCCAGGATGCAAGGGTGGTTCAACATTCGCAAATCAATCAATGTGATAGAACACATTAATAAGAGAGAGAAGAACCATATGGTCCTCTCGATTGATGCAGAAAAAGCATTTTACAAAATAGAGCATCCTTTCCTGATTAAAACTCTTCAGAGTATAGGGATACAGGGAACATTACTCAAGTTCCTAAAATCCATCTATGAAAAATCCACAGCGAGTATCATTCTAGATGGGGAAAAGCTGAGAGCCTTTCCCGTAAGATCAGGAACACGTCAAGGATGCCCACTCTCACCACTATTGTTCAACATAGTACTAGAAGTCCTAGCAACATCAATCAGACAACAAAAAGAAATAAAAGGTATTCAAATTGGCAAAGGAGAAGTCAAATTCTCTCTCTTCACAGATGACATTGATACTTTATGTGGAAAATCCAAAAGACCACCCCCAAATTACTAGAACTCATACAGCAATTCAGTAACGCGGCAGGATACAAAATCAATGCACAGAAATCAGTTGCTTTCTTATACACTAACAATACAACTGTAGAAAGAGAAATTAGAGAATCGGTTCCATTTTCAAGAGCACCAAAAACCATAAGATACCTCGGAATAAACCTAACCAAAGAGGTAAAGGATCTATACTCTAGGAACTACAGAGCACTCATGAAAGAAATTGAAGAAGACACAAAAAGATGGAAAAACATTCCATGCTCATGGATTGGAAGAATAAACATTGTTAAAATGTCTATGCTGCCCAGAGCAATTTATACCTTCAAAGCCATCCCAATCAAGATTCCAATGACATTTTTCAAAGTGTTGGAATAAACAATCCTAAAATTTGTATGGAATCAGAAAAGACCCCGAATCATCAAGGAAATGTTGAAAAAGAAAAAGCTGCGAGCATCACGTTGTCCGATTTCAAGCTATATTACAAAGCAGTGATCACTAAGACAGCATGGTATTGGCACAAAAACAGACATATAGACCAATGGGACAGAATAGAGAACCCAGATAAGGACCCTCAACTCTATGGTCAACTCATCTTCGACAAAGCAGGAAAAAATATGCAATGGAAAAAAGACAGTCTCTTCAATAAATGGTGCTGGGAAAATTGGACAGTCACATGCAGAAGAATGAAACTTGACCATTCTCTAACACCATACACAAAGATAAACTCAAAATGGATGAAAGTCCTTAATATGAGACAGGAATCCATCAAAATCCTCGAGGAGAACATAGGCGGTAACCTCTTTGACATCGGCCACAGTAACTTCTTTCAAGATACATCTCCAAAGGCTAGTGAAACAAAAGCAAAAATGAACTTTTGGGACTTCATCAAGATAAAAAGCTTCTGCAGAGCAAAGGAAACAGTCAACAAAACAAAGAGGCAACCCACAGAATGGGAGAAGATATTTGCAAATGACACTACAGACAAAGGGCTGATTTCCATGATCTATAAAGAACTTCTCAAACTCAACACCCAAAAAACAAATAATCACGTCAAAAAATGGGCAGAAGACATGAGCAGACACTTCTCTGAAGAAGACATACAAATGGCTAACAGACACATGAAAAAGTGTTCATCATCATTAGCCGTCAGGGAAATTCAAATCAAAACCACATTGAGATACCACCTTATACCAGTTAGAATGGCAAAAATGGACAGGGCAAGAAACAACAAATGTTGGAGAGGTTGTGGAGAAAGGGGAACCCTCTTACACTGTTGGTGGGAATGCAAATTGGTACAGCCACTTTGGAAAACAGTGTGGAGGTGCCTCAAAAAATTAAAAATAGAGCTACAGTATGACCCAGCAATTGCACTTCTGGGTATTTACCCCAAAGACACAGATGTAGTGAAAAGAAGGGCCATATGCACCCCAATGTTCATACCAGCAATGTTCACAATAGCCAAACTGTGGATAGAGCCAAGATGCCCTTCAACAGATGAATGGATAAAGAAGATGTGGTCCATGTATACAATGGACTATTACTCAGCCATCAGAAAGGATGAATACCCAACTTTTACATCAACATGGATGGGACTGGAGGAGATTATGCTAAGTGAAATAAGTCAAGCAGAGAAAGTTAATTATCATATGGTTTCACTTATTTGAGGAACGTAAGGAATAGCATGGAGGACGTTAGAAGGAAGAGAAAAATGAAAGGGGGGAAATCAGAGTGGGAGATGAACCATGAGAGACTATGGACTCCGAGAAACAAACAGGGTTTTAGAGGGGATGGGGGTGGGGGGATGGGTAGCCTGATGATGGGTATTAAAGAGGGCACGTACTGCACGGAGCACAGGGTGTTATACGAAAACATGAATCGTGGATCACTACATCAAAAACTAATGATGTATGGTAACTAACATAGCATAATAAAATTAAATTAAAAAAAGATAAAGTGTGTTTAGAATTATGTTTAACTTATTGCATGTTTAACTTATTGCAGTGGGTGTTATGCGAAAACAACGAATCATGGAACACTACATCAGAAACTAATGATGTACTGTGTGGTGAGTAACATAACATAATAAAATTAAATTAAATTAAGAAACAATTATGTTTAATGGAAAAATATTGCATAATATTTAAGTTTTAAATGCAGATTCGAACAAATTAAATTAGAATTTTAGATCTTGAGCTGCAGTAGCCACATTGGGAATGCTAAACCCTGCCCATGGCAAGTGGCTATAGCAGAGCTCTAGGCTTGGGTCTCCTTCTTTACTTATATTTTCCATAACACTTTTATTAGAAAATCTCTATTTTGGGGGGATCTCCAAGGCTTCCCAAGCCATAAGTATTTAGATGTGTACCTTATTGTTGTATAAATGGAGGAAGAGTGAGTGGCAGAAATGAGTAATTCTACATTTGAACGTAATCCACTGGAGAATGCATACAAGGCCATGACTGGCTCAGCAGGCCACTCCTTAATTACAAAGCATCTTCCATTAAGATATAAGAATTTATGGAAGATCCTTTAAGACATATTAAAAGTAGGTTATTTCAGCTGTTTCTCAATAAAAAAATAATGGAAATTTCTAGCTGGGAGTTTTTATTGTATACCTGGAGCATTCATGAAAAGTTAGACCAGTGTAGACCACAGCAGGGACATGGGTGGCCCATGAGCATCATTAGTACATAAGACGTATGACAGAAAGGCATGACACACAAGCAGATACAGGCACTGAAGTAGAGCAAAAATAACTTGCAAATGTTAACTTTAGCTTCCTGGAAATTTGAGTCCAGGGCTTATTGTGCATTCTGGCTATTTTTGCAGCTGATGAAGTTAACACAATGGATTATAATGAGATAGATAAAATTCTGTCTGCAGTGCAAGCACCTATTCAGTAAATCTCCAGTCCAGACAGATGAGGTGCAAAGCCAAGATGTGCCAGGTCACCAGCTTCCATGAGGTCTGATGGATGTTGCCATGTGAACAGCACTCTGTCAGAACATACTTGGCTGAGGACAGTGACTGTTTCCTTGAATAAGACACAAAGCTTAGTGATACATTTTGGAGCTAACCCCAAGTAAGACTACTGAAGAGAACTTGCACCGCTAAATGCTTTGTTAATGGATGTCAACGTGGATTTGATGAATTTGAGGGTATTTTAGTGCACACCTGCAACAGATGGCCTGTGCTTCTCAGCTGCTCTTATGATTTAGCTACAAGTATTTTAAATCCCAGCTGTCAGCCGATAAGCAGTGACCGTGAATGTTAATATTCACAAGCAGCATCGCCAGTGGCAAGAACACACTTGCTGGGGTCATCCTGTTGTGGGGAATATGAGTCAGCTAACCTCTTTGCTCTGGGTTACTTAAAGATGTCAGAAGAAATTGCAAAAAAGAGGGCAACTTTATCCATTTCATGGTACTGCCAGAGCCACAGATAGATCTCTCCTTCTGAGATTAGAACTTTTGCAAAATAAATCAGTAGAACAGTTTGATATAGCCACTAAAGCAAAACTAATTTTAATCCTTTATATTTGCATAGGGCTTTGTCAGTCACAAAATATTTTTACATCCATTATGTCATTTTATTACTAAAATATCCATGAGTAGTGAACAGGACGAAAGTGCTATTATTTCTCTTTAAAATTGAAGAAACTGAGGCTCAGGAAGGTGTTAGGTAATGTTTGTGCATGTGTGTTTTTGAGGATATCAAAAATGTCATCTTGAGTAAAATCATAGGGGTAATCAAACTAAAAAGAAAACAAAAAACCATTTCAGTCAACAACATAATATTTAAGAAATTTCTCTCATGTAGATGTCTGGTGTTTGTTTTCTTTTGCTTGAGATTTCTACCCTCTTGATATAGTGCTATGAAAAATAGCTTAAAGGTGATCCCTAGAATGAGGAAGAGCAAACCCCTACCCCTCCAAAAGTGGATCGTACTATTTGAGGTAGAATTGTCATCAAAGCAACTCTCATTCCTTAGTAATAAAATCAATGATTTTTTTTTTAAAGATTTTATTTATTTATTTGACAGAGAGAGTAAAATCAATGATTTTAAGCTGGCATATGGTCATCCTGAAAAAGACCGTATTTCTCATCTTTCACTGTACTACGTTCTGGCAAAAGTATTGTGAGTAACTTGTAGAGAATGTCATTAGTCAGAATATATTAGTAAACAGAAGCCATTCTATTTCTTCCAAGCATTGAATAAATTAATTGAGAGAATTAGGAGCTTACCCAGCTACTGGAAGAGCAAGGGAAGCAAATGTCAGGGAAACTACTAGTGATTTTCTTAGCTTGAAGTAACAAATTGGATGGTTCTTAAGAGTTTGCTAGAGATATGCTGAAATTGTGAAGACTCCAGAAAGCTCCCACCAATTATCTCTGTCAGCAGTAGCAAAGTGAGTTGTTCATAGGACTCACTGGGTAGCAGCTGTGAGTCACAAACTTGACAAAATATCTGGCTATAATTGCCTCCAGAGATTATGATCTTTACTTTTGTCATCCTCTGAATCTCAAGTAAGTGCCTATCATTGGAAAACTGTAACCTCAAACCACTGAGAAAAGGATTTGGGGGAATGTAATAATTAACTTTTGTTTTGCAAGGAAACCTTAGAATGAGGTTGTGGTGCTATTAGATTGTTGACAGTCCAACACACTTCACCTCTTAGTTCAATTCAGCCTTCATAAATAGCATTTAACTCATACTTAACTTCCACATAAAGACCATGACAGCACCACACTCTGCCTACCGTACTATAACTCCTCTTACATACATGGTCCTATGCAAAGCCCCATATGTCATTTATCCACCTTGAGATTATGTTCGTTGCTTTTTTTTTAGCTCACTCACTTTTTCTTTGGTGATACTATAACTGAAGTATTGAATTACAAGGTTAACTATTATTAATACACCTCATATCCAGTAGAAAGGGAATGTGAAAAGAAAAAAAATCAGTTAAGGTATATAAATACGTACATGTCAAGGTCAGAAGTAAAATATGCATAGCTGCTGGTGTCCTGCAGTCACACAGTTGAAGGTTATGTTTAAAACTTCTTTCTTGACCATTGTTTCCTTGTCCACAAGTTATTATCTCAGCTGGTCATATTCTTTACTAGGATCTAAACCTTATCTATTGAAATGCTTGTGGTATTTGTCATCCTGCAAATACTGCATTGTCACAGCTTTTTATTAATTTTGACTATTGAACATCATAGTGCTGTGTGGTGCTCCTATAATTTTAGGCTCTAGGTACACCTCTCTATTATCCCATTATCCCAGTGGTAACTCTATTTCCTCTTGAAAACCAGGAACAATCACCCTGGCCAGAACAGTAACTCCCTTATTTGCCTGTAGATTTAGTGGCATGAGGAATACAAAGTGATCTAGTAGAAATTTCAGCATCCATTTCAAAGAGACTCTTATTTAATCCTCTGGTAGAAAAATTCCTCTTTGGAGAACTTAAATTTCTAAAACCAGCGGAGTCATAGGGAGATGAAACAACTATTTTCCTAGTTCATTATTAAGGATACTAGCTGAGGAGTCAATCCCATTTCTACCTTTGGATTCCCAGATTCAAGGTTCTTTACTAGGGGAGAAAGATCATGATCTACTGGCTATTGTTTTCATAGTATATAGGTGTTATCAGTTGACAGTGCTACTGAGTCCTCATTTCCTATGAGGCAAGTCCAGAGTTGTCTAACATATTATTACTTTAGCCTCTTTTTTTGTCACTTTCATTCCAATCTAATGCTAACTTCTATATCAATGCTGATTTGTTGATATCTTTAAAAATGTATTCTCCTTTATGTTCTCTAAAAAACCCACAGGAAATCCATTTTTAAATTTCTAGATTAAAACTCCATATCAGCTGTATGTAGGCCTGTTATTAGTGTGGTGAAGGGCATTATTATCATTTAGAAATTTTTCAAATTATGCATTCCTAAGTAGTAAATTTCCCTCTCCATCCTGAAAAGTTTTGGAAAAGGGCATGGAGTAGCATGCACAAATACATACCAACTCCACTGAGAGAGGAATAACAGAAAAGGAAGGAGTCAAAGCAGATGGGCATAACATGAAAATTCTCCTGATGTTCATTTGGATGTCAATTACCACCCTCACTTCAGAGACATGGACATAGCATTTATTGCTCTCTCACTTCAACTTGTTATCCATACCTATGTGCTCATGATTTTAAAATCATATCTGTGTCCAAATCTATAATCCTGACCTTTTCTTTGAGATTCAATATTTTCATTTGTGCCTAGACACATGTAGCCCTTTATTATGTATTTCTAAATTACTTCATAGGTTATTATGAAGATACTATGACTTAATACTCTTAGTATGACAATCATAGAGTGCTTTGTATTTGAAATATTGCTAATAGTATATGCACTACCTTTCTATACTCTTATCAAAACACCGGGGCATTCCACAAACATTTATTTAATACACACTTAAAGTTCTTTCTACTCTACCTTTTTACATAGAGGCCAGTTACCCACCTATGCAAGTGTTACATGGATGTAAGTTGAAGTTAGCAGTTCTTAGGTAAATGCTATAAATGCTAATGTTTGGGTCGTGCTGCTTCTAAGGATGATGAACATATTACATTTTCCTTGTAATGATGTTTTTTCTCATTTTGTTTTCTAAATAGTGTATTTGCAAATCATATTTGAAATAAGAAAGGTCAGAACTGAGAGTCTTAGAATAACCTGCTTCAAGCCCAGGTGCACTAAATTGAAATAAAATAGTTAACATTTTTCTTTTTTGTGTTGGGCACTGTTCAAATCGTTTTAATAAGTTTGCTCATTTTATACTCAGATCACCCATATGAGATAGGCAATAATGTTATTCCCATTTTACAAATGAGGAAACTAAAGCACAAAGGGGTTATATCAATTAGTTTATGTTGTATTAGATTACCTCCAGATTTAGTGCTTTATTACAATAGCCATTTATTTAGTTCATGATTCTCTAAGTCAGCAAATTGGTCAGGACTCATTTGGGAAGTTCTTTTGTCATGGCTGGGCACCCTTGTGCTTCTGTGGTTAGTTACACATTAGATAAAATACAGATATTTTAGGAGGCCCTGCCTCTGGAGGTTGGGTAAATGTTGGCTGGGATAACAGTGGTGATGGGGTCATATGTCTCTCATCAGCCAGCAGACTGCTCAGGGCTTATTTACATGCTAGCTTGGTAAACAGAAAGAGTGAAAGAGAGCAACTGCTAGATTTGGAACTGGCTCAGTCTTGCTTACCACATTCTGTTGGTTATAGCAAGTCATAGCGCTGGCCAAGATTCAAGGGATGAGGTAGTGTACCCCATACCTGATGGGAGGAGATGCGAAGTTTCATTGTAATGGGATGTGGATAGTGGGCCAAGATTGCTGTCTAGCATTTAAACTAGACGGGGTAGGGGCACCTGGGTGGCTCAGTCGTTAGGTGTCTGCCTTTGGCTCAAGTCATAGTTCCAGGGTCCTGGGATTGAGCCCCACACTGGGCTCCCTGCTCAGTAGGAAGCCTGCTTCTCCCTCTCCCACTCCCCCTGCTTGTATTCCCTCTCTTGCTGTCTCTCTGTCAAATAAATAAATAAAAAAAATCTTTAAAAAAAAAATAAACTAGACAGGGTGGAGCAGGGAGAGTACGAGAGAGTGAAGGATATGGGAGAGAGAGAGTGTGGGAAGAAAGAAAGATGGAAAGAGGGAGAGAATATCCAAGTTTATTGGGGGTTCTTTAATCTATTAAACCCAATTATTTGAATGACCACTCATGATATTCTATCAAAGTTAGAGTGAAACAAATATTAGCATTGGTGTTCTAAAGGCTTCCTTATCCTGAAATTCTGTATTTGTCTTCAGGTGCAGAGAGCATTGTTGCAAAGCATCTACAAGTTAGTTTGAAAATTTTGGAAGGCTTTTACTTGGTGTGGTATTCAAAGTAGTAGACAGAGGTCAAAAAACCTTTCTCTGGAAATTCATTACCTGTAATGGCTTTGAGCCAACTCTTACTTGTCTTAAATTTACTCATCATATAGTAGATGGAGAAAGATTGCTTTGTGATTGTACACTAAGATTGTCTCATCTTACTCTAAAATTAAACATCTTACTCTAAAAAATGTCTCATCTTCCTCTCAAAGAATTGAGATACAAGATAAAAATACATGCTTTTCTGTCCTGATGCAAGACATAAACAGATACATATAATATCATATAAATCTAAATTGGGATAGAGGTACAAACAATGGATTTTGAGAGAGAAGGTTAACCTATCTTAGAGTTAGGATGTTGGGAATTTGGGGGAAGATTTCTTCAGAGCATGAGGTTTTACAAGATGAGTTGTAATAACCAGGCAATGATGGGGATTGGAAAGGTGGAATGTAGAAATACTACAGAGACAGCAACTAAGAGATTATTAGATTATAATTTTAGTTATCTATGGATAAGAAATACTAAGAGGTTGATACAAGAGTAATAGCAGGAAGAATGGAAAGGAGGAGGAACATTAGAAAGGTGTAATTGATAGATTTATAGAAATTAGTGACTGATTTGATGTGAGGACCAAGAAAAGATGATGACTTAAGGAAAACTTCCAGATAGTTCCCTTGGGCATATAAAAGTATATATCTAGATTTCATGTATATATACTACATATGTACTATATAGAAAGGGGACAGAGGAGGAGAGCTTCCCATAGATATCAGTATAGAGAATATTTTTATACAAGTTTGCTCACTGCAGCATCAGAATTTTTAATAGCAATATTCCAAAAATGCAGACATCAGTATATATAGAAATAGAGATCTAGACAAAATGAAGATATATTTCTAAAATAGATTTGTAACCATTAGATTTTTGAAGATATTTTGTAAACATTTTCATAAGTATTTGTAGGCTATAGATTTGTAACCTATTTGGTTTATGTTAAAAGCATTTCCCATTCCATTACGTATTCTAAAAAGATGCATTTTATAATGGCCACATACTGTTCTGTCACATGATGCTATTATACTTTATTTTATTCATTCCCCTAATGTTAATTATAATTTGAGGACTTGTATTTAAATCTTTTACCACACTATCATCTAAGTAGAGGTTGATTTATTTATGGCATTTCCCCTCACCATGATCTTCTCTATGGAGGAGGATGGTCATTTTATCATTTGCTCTGAAGCACTTAATGTGTGCCTCATCTTATGCACAATAAAAACACTAACTCCATTTTCTCTGAAGCTGACAGTGGTAAGATTTGGACTTAAAGGAGAGAGGTTATGTAATATTTTGTTTCTCCCTTTCAAGTCAATCTGTTTTAGGAAATGGATTCCCTCATGGACTCTTAGATGTTACAAAGGTAACTGGGACCTTTAATTGGGAGTACCAGATGCCTTTACTGGTTGTCCTCACAAGTGACTACAGCGTGACTTTTACCAGGTCACATTTATCAACACATGTTTACTGTGTATTTCATTTAACTAATACATATTGCATTTCTACACATGTACTAGAAGAGATAAAAATGACCTTTCACATCTTCTTTGTAAAAAAGGGAGAAGTAAATACTACATTACACTGAAGGTCAAGGCAACAAAGTCCAGGATGGATGTGGCCCAGAAGTAAATTTTATACACACACACACACACACACACACACACACACATTTGTATATATGTATATATATATGTGTATGTATATGCATACGTGTATGATATGTATGTATATATCATGCATACATATTTATAGGTTTGTGTAAACATATACATATTTATTTTAAGAGTATAATATAAACATATGCATATAGGTAACATATATATATTTACACGCATATACAAGCAGGTCTACATATAGAGAGGGAGTCAATATTGACCTCCATTTTGTAAAGTATTTGAATTGCTTCCCATCATTTAAAGATAGCAAGATTTCACATAAATATCTGGACTTTTTATTTTCTTGAAAATCAGGAAAATTGAGAAATCCTGTTCCTGAATCTAAACATTAAGGCATTTCTATATTCCTGCATAGCAACAGTTAGGTAGACCCGAGTGGCTAATGGGTTTCTAGCACTTGTTCAGTTGTCCTTTCAAGATGTATTATTCTCATGAGCTCTCCAGTTGACTCCAATAGGATAATTCACTAATTTTTACTTTATTTCCTGGTTTCTGTATATATTTGAGTTTGAAAATTCTACTTCATGCCATATATTATAAAAAAGTTCATTTCAGTTTAGAGAATCCATTTCTCTGGAAATCATCTTTATAGATGTAACTATAGGAAACCAAAACAATTGACTAGTTCAGCTACTTCAGTCAAAACCTTTTCAATTTAGAGAAAAGTCAGCAAAATTGATAGTCTAAACCTGAGCAAATGTTTGAATGGGATAAACTATTTCTGTCAAAGCAATAAGCCTAGTAACTCTATATGGATGCAACCTATATTTTTATAGATACAGTGGATATTTCACTTTTGTCAGTTCTTGCCCATCACTAAGAGTGATGATTTATGCTTGAAACATGCTATATACAGACTATTATCTCAATTTTATGTTGGGTGACATTCTTGCCACCTATTCCATTTTCAATTTCTTAGAGAAACTAATGTCTGAGGTCTTGTTCAGATGTATCACAGATTTTAAAATCATCTGTAGCCCTCAAGAAATGTTTTAAAAAAGGACAATATAATAGTAACTATAAAATGCTGTGTTTATAGAATGCACATTGATTCCAAATTTCTTTCCTTATGTGATTAATTCTCAGGTTTCCCACTAGGAATTTTTGATTTAATTATGTATGGTCATAGAAAATGCTCTTCAAAGATTATTCTGGTAAATACATGTTTTTCGGGTTGATTCTTCTGTTTCTTAGAAAATGACAATCCATTACATAGAAGATGAATTTGTCTGACTGATGATGGTTGACTACACTGCATTGCAAAATCAGGTGTGTTTACTCTTTTATCATAGCTGAGGTGTTTATATTCACAACGAAGGCACTGATATGGGAATCAAAGGTACACATTTGGCCTTCCATGTCATTAAATCAGCATCAATAATTCCTTATAATCTCCATAATAAAAGTGAAAATTCCAGTCAGTGTTTTACGTTTTTACAATACTGAACTTCTATATTATCAGACTTCTATCCCCAAAGATTACAATTTATAAAAGTATTATTTAAAAGTATATAAAAGTCTAAATCCTAGGTTAAATTATATCTTTAATGGAAATAGTATATGTTGTAATGATACATAGTGTTAAATTTATCTCAAAGTGTTAATTATAATTTTATAATATTTAACATGAAGGTTCTCTCCAGCTAACATTTACTTAACTAACTTTTCCCCCTATAACCATATTAGTTGTTACAGGGGATTAAAAAAAAAAAACAACAATTTAAGCTCTTTTGCATCTTCCAATATAATACCAAAGATTGAAGATTACAGATTATGTTAAATTATCAAAATTTAAAAGCTTAATATTTTAAAAAATGAAGCAAACTCCAAACGCATGTTATAATTTTGTTTCATCCATCAGTCCATCAGTATTTACTTTAGGAAAGGATCTTTTGAATACCCGACCTCTGCATATTTCATCTCCTTTGGTTCTTCTATTTGACTAACTGATTTCTTTCTACACTATTCTTGCTAGTGTTCTATAATCATCTTCCTAAAATTTTTTATGTTTATTAAAGGGAACTATATTTTTCTTTGTAAAAGTTAGATGTCTAGAGCTTCTTAAAAACAAGGTCTCATTTTCTGCTCCAGAAAGTCTGAGTTGATGGGAAAGTTTTTTAGTGAAGTTATTTTCCTTGAATTCCACAAAAAATATAATTTTGAAAAAGATAGACCTCACATTTTTATCTACTATATATCTTGATTTATATATTCCTGGATCAAGATATATTCTTTTGGGATGAGCTACAGATCCATTGTTCTCTAAAAGAATTCTCTTGATTGTGTTCACTGGCAAAGTCAAGTGTTCCAAATTACTATGGACTGGATCTGTTATCTTTGTCCTTTTCTTTTTTAGGACCCCTCTGGAGTATAATGGTATTAATAGACTATAATGTTTATAATATAAAGTATAATATTTAAATTGTTCTCCAGGAGAAATATTAGCAAAGTACCTTGAGAGCATTTATATCTGCTGGAGTAGATCACTTTCACAGTTCAACTGGGAGTGACAGATAATTTAGAAGACTTGATAGATGTGAAGATATTGCATTTTAACTTTTATGGATGAGTAGGATGTGAAAGGCTGAATTGGGAGAGAAGTTATGTAAAGACTAGGACACAATAAAATATATAGACACTGGCCTTTTATTTGGAAAGAACATAGCAATTTTTCTTGCTATCTCATTCTGAGCTTGCTATATTTTGTGAATGTTCAATCTGAAATGTTGAAACAGTTCTAACTGTTGTCAGTCTGTTTGGGACATCAAATAGCTATTTTGTCAAGACTAGAGTGTCATTAGTTGTGTGTCTCTAAATGAAAGTTCTGCATGTTAATGCTAACTGTGACATGAATAGTAAGATTGGCATTAGAGACTTTCTGAAATGAGAACAACATTCATGATTAACCTACAGAGTGTAAAAATTGGGAAATCATCTAGTAACTTCATGAAGCTATGTTGCATTGTAATTTCATTTTCATTAGCGATGAAATTGTTATGGAATAATGAGGGATCTTGAAGTGTAATAAGTTAGTCAGGTGAAAAGAGATTGCTGCACCAGGATTACAACTTCCAGGCATTTTAATAATTTACAATTTACCTTTAACTCCTGAACTAAAATTTAGAGATGGACTTTTGTTTATTTATACATCTTAGTACTGTTGGCATACTATTTATGAACATATCAAAGATGATTACAGCTCATCATATATTTTTAGATCCAATCACCATGTTCTGCAGTCTCAGTTGGGAAGAGAGGAATTAATATTTATTGGATTCCTCCCACATGCCAGGAGGTTTACATGTGTTCTCTCATTCAGTCTTCCCAGTGGAGCAGTGAGACTGTTGCTATTATTTACATTTTACAAATGAGAAAACTAAAATTAAGGGGAATTAAATAGAGTGGATATGTAAATTTATTTTTGTTTCCTTTTTTCTTTGTTTTTGAGAACTGCACTTTACTGCTTCTTGTACCACATGTGGTATTGTTAAAATCCTCAGCCCTTCTTTCTTCACTTCAAGGAGAAGCAGTCTTAAGATCTGTGTAAACTTAAAAAACGATGATTAATCTGCATCTGGGCCCATGATTGTAGTAAGGCCAATAAATCCTCTTTATCGAGGATTGATAGAAACACTGCAGAAGAGGGGATTCTTTTCTTTCTTTGATCCTGAACCTTACAAACCATAAATCCTGGAATTCTTCAAGCAACTGTCTTTGCTCACACATGAAGAGATCTTACATAACAATAAAGCAATAGAGAATATGGCAGAACTGAGAAATGGGGAAAAAAGAATCTCCTTTTGGAGTTATAATCTGAAGTTTAAAAATGTCTGGCCATAAAACCTAGTAGAGGAGAATCAGATATACATGTAAGTGCAGTAAATACTATGCTAAAAATCTTTCTTAGAACACTTACATTCTCTTCACTAAAGTGTGCTTCATTTCTCCAGCCGTACAAGGTCTAATTCTTTGAACAATTTAGGACATAGCTACAAAAGTTATTAACACCATGGAAGTGACTTCAGTTAATAAAGAAAAAGTGAATCCATGAAATATGTTGAAAAGAAGAATAATCAAATGTACTGTAAAATGTAGAAATTAAGGAGGAAATTCTGTTGTGTAGTTCTGGGTAGTTTTAAGGAATAGGGAGCACAGTGTTTATTCTTTATGTATTTATTGAGTCTGTGATGTGTGAATTGTGAATGTGTTTCTATGAATTTGCAAAAGCAACATGGAAATGCCAATACAGAGATGCCCCTCAGGGTAAACTCTATATTGGCCTTAATATATTGTAGCCTTGTGGGCTTGGGTTCAACTGTCTCCTGCTATTCTCAGTCGTGTTTGGGTCTTCAGGGGGCATTATTTTTTGTTTGACATACATGCCGTGTGCAGCAGTCCTGTGAGCAGTTACCATCCTAATGATTTGAAACTGTTGATCTCCTCTAAAGAGAGTAGTTTTTACTTCATGGAAATAGTTCTCTTAGAAGCCAGCTGTTACCAGATGACTCTGAATCTGCCTTTTTTTTTTTATTATGTTATGTTAATCACCATACATTACATCATTACATCATTAGTTTTTGATGTAGTGTTCCGTGATTCATTGTTTGCGTATAACACCCAGTGCTCCATTCAGTACGTGCCCTCTTTAATACCCATCACCAGGCTAACCCATCCCTCCACTGCCCCCCCCGTCCAAGAACCCTCATATTTTTCTCAGAGTCCATAGTCTCTCACGGTTCGTTTCCCCCTCCGATTTCCACCCTTCATTTTTCCCTTCCTACTATCTTCTTCTTTCTTTTAAACATATAATGTATTATTTGTTTCAGAGGTACAGGTCTGTGATTCAACAGTCTTACACAATTCACAGCACTCACCATAGCACATACCCTCCCCAATATCTATCACCCAGCCACCCCATCCCTCCCACCCCCTACCAATCCAGCAACCCTCAGTTTGTTTCCTGAGATTAAGAATTCCTCATATTAGTGAGATCATATGATACATGTCTTTCTCTGAATGACTTATTTCACTCAGCATAATACCCTCCAGTTCCATCCACATCATTGCAAATGGCAAGATTTCATTCCTTTTGATGGCTGCATAATATTCCATTGTATATATGCACCACATCTTCTTTATCCATTTGTCTGTCAATGGACATCTTGGCTCTTTCCATAGTTTGGCTATTGTGGACATTGTTGCTATAAACATCGGGGTGCACGTTCCCCTTCGGATCCCTACATTTGTATCTTTGGGGTAAATACTCAGTAGTGCAATTGCTGGGTTGTAGGGTAGCTCTATTTTCAACTTTTTAAGGAACCTCCGTACTGTTTTCCAGGGTGACCGCACCAGCTTGCATTCCCACCACCAGTGTAGGAGGGTTCCCCTTTCTCTGCATCCTCTCCAACATCTGTCATTTCCTGACTTGTTAATTTTAGCCATTCAGACTGGTGTGAGGTGGTATCTCCTTGAGGTTTTGATTTGGGTTTCCCTGATGCCAAGCGATGTTGAGCACTTTTTCATGTGTCTGTTGGCCATTTGGATGTCTTCTTTGCAAAAATGTCTGTTCATGTCTTCTGCCCATTTCTTGATTGGATTCTTTGTTCTTTGGGTGTTGAGTTTGATAAGTTCTTTATAGATTTTGGATACTAGCCCTTTATCTGATATGTCATTTGCAAATATCTTCTCCCATTCTGTCGGTTGTCTTTTGGTTTTGTGGACTGTTTCCTTTGCTGTGCAGAAGCTTTTTATCTTGATGAAGTCCCAATAGTTCATTTTTGCCCTTGCTTCTGTTGCCTTTGGCGATGTTTCTAGGAAGAAGTTGCTGCGGCTGAGGTCAAAGAGGTGGCTGCCTGTGTTCTCCTTTAGGATTTTGATGGACTCCTGTCTCACACTGAGGTCTTTCAACCATTTTGAGTCTATTTTTGTGTGTGGTGTAAGGTTCATCTTCACAGCCATTTTGCAAGGTTTAAATGATGAGGAGACTGAGGCTCCAAGAAGGTTTAAATGACAGCTATATGAAAATGAAATGAAATGATACATGTGAGAATACCTAGCACCAATGTTGTGCAGGGATGAGAGGGTAGCCTGTTTCAGCTGTGCCCTGTCCTCTTCTTTTCCTCCCCTCTGCTTTAGTCTGGGGTATATGTCCTCCCCAAATTCCTATGTTGAAAACTGATGCCCAAGGTGATGGTATGAGGAAATAGGGCCTTTGGGAGATGATTTGGTCATGAGGGTGGAGGTGTCATGAATGGAATTAGTGCTCTCCTAAGAGGGGCCCCAGAGAGAGCCACCTTGTCCCCTCGGACATGTGAGGTTACAGTTAGAAGACAACCCTCAGTGAAGAAGCTGAACCTCACCAGACACTAAATTTGCCAGCTCCTTGATCTTGGACTTCCCAGTCTCCAGAACTGTAAGCAGTAAATTTCTGTTGTTTATAAGCCACCCTGTCTATGGTATTTTGCTCTAGCAGCCTGAGAGGACTAAGAGACCCTCCTTTGCCCCCTCCATCTTTTTCATTTTTCCTTGCGTCCTTTGTTGAATATTTAAAGCATTTTCCACTTAGGCTTCTCTTTGTTTATTACAGTGACCTGATTTGGTGATTCGTGAAATTTTCAAGGCTTTTTTGATCCTACGTTAACCTATGTCAATTATTTGGTGAATTTAACAGTTCTCGATAGAGTGAATGCTATATATTGACCTTGTTTACTAAGCACAGGAGATTCCCAGGTATTGTAGTTGCAGTGGATCTTGCATTCACGTCAGAATGAGCTAAAGTCTAAAAATAGATTATGTTCTGTACGTAAGATTCTTCCCTAGTGCTTTCAACTTCTGTTTCTTAGAAACAGTTGATGCAGCTCAGAGGCAGGAAAAAAAAAATGAAGAGTGAGAGGAGTCCATAATTCACAGTGGAAGGAAATTATATTAAATTCCTAATGAGTTCTGACATATGATGTCAGAAAGTATTGTAAGTCATAGTAACATTTTTAGGAGTGGCCTTGCTGAAAAGTTACATATTTTAAACTTCATAATGTGACCATGGTTTACATATTTATAGCTTTATTTATATATTTATAGGATCTGTCTTTGTAATCTATTTTCTATATATCTAATCTATATATAATGAAAAAAAAAGAAGATAGCAGGAGGGGAAGAATGAAGGGGGCGAAATCAGAGGGCGAGATGAACCATGAGAGACGATGGACCCTGAAAAACAAACTGGGGGTTCTAGAGGGGAGAGGGGTGGGAGGATGGGTTAGCCTGGTGATGGGTATTAAAGAGGGCATGTTTTGCATGTAGCACCGGGTGATATGCACAAACAATGAATCATGGAGCACTACATCAGGGACTAATGATGTAATGTATGGTGACTAACATAACAATAAAAAATTTTTAAAAAATGATCATTTCTAATACTTTGGGGAAATGATCTTTTGAAGTACCCTCAGTTTTTCATTACCCAGCCTAGTTCTTCTTTAGTTAATTTTTTCCCCATTTAACTAGGATGACATCCTTCTTTAAAAAATAAAAAAAGGCATGTCTAGAGTTTGCTGACTGCATCAGTAGTTTTTAGTGTAAAGTAGTGGCTATAGGCCACTGAAGTTGAGATCTCAGTTTGATTTGATGTAAATTTGATGATTTGTATAAATTTGATCAACCATCTGCAGGTGTGAAGTTTTGGGGGGTGTGGGGGATTAATAAAAACTCAGCTAATGGCTCTCATATCTATACTTTCAGACCTTTACCATGGCACAAAATGTGTTCTGTAATATACCACTGTGTATCTGCCTTGTCTGGTGTTTGAGCACCTAGAGGAGGGTAGTCATACCATATTCAGTCTTGTGTTGCCCTTAATGCTTCTTGTGATGCTGAACCCATATTCTCTCAAACCTCCTGGCAGAGAAGAGTGAATGTGTGACCTGGGGGAGCTAAGGATTTAGTTTGTAGAGGTCTGTTACTACCATAATGCTCTTGTGAAGTCTTTTCTTTTGAAAATTCATTTGGGTTTGGATTCCTACCTTACCATGCACAAGCCACTTACTGGAATGAAAAAAAAAAAAAAAAAAAGGTGGTTGCTTTAAATTATGTGATGTTGAATAAAATTGCCATGCTAGAATGTATGCTGTATTGACCCTGAAATATATGAGGATGGATACCTAATCAGAATGTGTTGAATTTAACTGAATTTAGCAATCTAGTTCCAGAGAGCCAGGAAAACAGATAATTCAGTTGAAGACAAGGTAGATACAGTTTTTAATCTTCTGCCTTCCTTTCAGTGTTCTATACCTGCTTTGCTCTCATCCCCTCATCTCCATGTCTTCCTTACTTCCAACAGGCTTTATACCATCACTTACTGACTGTCAGCATTTAAGCCAGATCTCAGGGGAGGGACTTACAATGACTATTATACACAGGCTCCAAGTTCACATTGTCACTGCTAAAGGATGTTACAGCCCAGCTGTGGGGCTATCGAAGCAAATAAATGTTCCAGACTGGCCTACTTTAATGGTTGAATTCTGATTTTTGAATTACAACCAATATTGCATAATGGCAAGATCAGGGACAGTGGGATCTTACGGAGCCAAATCCTAATCCTGGCTCTCTATATTCCATTTGCATATTCTTGGGCAGATTTAAGCTTTCTGTGACTGGCATTGTTTTGGGTGCTCATGTATTTGATTTTATTTATTTCTCATTGCCACATCCCTGAGGTTATTTGTATCTTCATTGTACACATAAAAGGGCACCATGTCTTTAAGAAATTGTGCTGATGTATACATCTACAAAGTGGCAGAGGTAGAATTGAACTCCATCATTGTAATGTGGAAGCACTTTTCATGCAACCTAGTATCATCTAGAATGACTAAGGTCTTAGAGGAAATTCTTCCAATTATTGTAATGCATTTTTAGTACTATTTTTTAGAATGTATTGGAATTACAGAAAAATTGAGAAGATAGTAAAGAGCATTCCCATATACCCAACACCCAGTATGCCCTGTTATTAACACCGTACATTAGTATGGTATATTTACTGCAATTAATAAACCAGTATTGATACACTATTATTAACTAAAGTCCATAATTTATTCACAGTTGCTAAGTTTTGACCTAATATTGTCTTTCTTTTCCAGGATCCCATCCAGTATATCGTATTACATTTAATTGTCACGTCTCCTTAGGCTCCTATAGGCTGTGACAGTTTCTCACTTTCCTTGTTTCTGATCATTCTGACAGTTTTGGAGGGTGCTGGTGAGATATATTGTAGGATTCTCCTCCATTAGAATTTTGCAGATGTTTTTCTCATGCCTAGACTTGGGCTATGGGATTTAGGGAGGAAATCACAGACATCAAGTGCTATTTTCATCATATTATATGAAAGATGTATACTAGCATCATGAGTCATGACTATTGATGATAACTCTGGCTGAGGTAGTGTTTGTCAGATTTCTCCAATATAAAGTTACTCTTTTCCTCACCTTTCTGTTTTTGGAATAGAAAATTCCAAAGTCATATACTGACATGCACTGGTGGGGAAGTCAATGCCGTGTCTGCCCTAGCCCTGAAGATTGGGTCAGGGCAGACTCTTTGGAGTCTTTACTTTTTGGAAGAGCCACTATCAACAGCCCACATTTATGGAGTTGGGATTTATGCTCTCCCCACCCCCCCCGCCATAGGGGAGAAGTATCTACATAATTATTTGGAATTCTTCTACATGAGACAGTTGTCTCTTCTCCATTCATTAATTTGTTAAATTATTTTTATACATCGATATAAACTTATAGATAACTAATTTTATATTTTGGGTATTAATCTGAGTTATTTTTTTGCTCAAAATTTTCCAGTTTTGGCTACTGGGAGCCTTTTAGTTGGATCCTGTGTCCCTCTGGCATACTCCCACATAACTCCAAAAATGTTTTGTATTGTTTTGTTTTTTAGTATGTTCTTACTTTCTGACACACCAAGCTTATCTTCTATAATTCCTGATCCAGTCCTTGAATCAGTTGTTTCTCCAAGGAGCTTTTGGTTCAGTATTAGAAACCAAGATCTGTGCCCTTTGCTACTGGGGTGGACCTCTCAGCTGACAGCACAAAGAAATGTATGTGTGTGTACTAACCTATGTATTTACACATATCTATAAATATTTCTATTTGCAACTATATGTAATATATTAAGCTAAGTTCTTACTGATGTCTCCAACTCCAATCCATTACTACATGGATCATTCTAGCCTCTTCCCCTTGATTATTATAATGCATTTTTGTTATTGTTGGTGTCAAATGACCCTTTACTGAAATATTTTCCTTTATAGTTTTAACTAGCTGGGCAATCCACTGCACCACTATTGATGTCATCTGTGATGTAATGAGGGTGGCAGCCATCAACATTGTAGCCCACAGATTGGGCAGTCCCCAGGATCTCTTTAATGGTTCCAGAGAGTTCTCTGGCTAAAGATTGGTGCCACATCTGTTAGGCGATGTTGACAGTCTCATTAAAAGTGATATTTCCACTGTGTTTAATGTTTTTCTGTTGCTTTCTGTCTCTTGGAGATTCCTTTTTTTAAAAATTTTTTTATTGTTATGTTAATCACCATACATTACATCTTTAGTTTTTGATGTAGTGTTCCATGATTCATTGTTTGTGTATAACACCCAGTGCTCCATGCAGAACGTGCCCTCTTTAATACCTATCACCAGGCTAACCCATCCTCCCATCCCCCTCCCCTCTAGAACCCTCAATTTGTTTTTCAGAGTCCATCGTCTCTCATGGTTTGTCTTCTTGGAGGTTCCTTGAAGGCTTTGATAATCAGGGCAGAGGCAGAAGGTACCACTTCAATCTGGGCCTGTTCTGAATGGTCAGTTTTACTGTAATCCTCAGACCTTCCAATCACCACTTGTCTTGGTGATGTCATCACCAACCTTTTTTGGAGTCAGACCCAGTGGGCCAATCTTTGGGGCCAAGGCAGACGTGGCATTGACTTCCCCCCCAGCACATGTCAGGTATAGGACTTTGGTCTCGTTGGGGTTGAACTTAGGTGGCATGGTGGAGGTGGCTTGTGTTAGATGAATCCAGATTCAGGATGACACAAGGCAGTTGCACTTTCACCTCCTCTGAGCTGAAAGCCAAAAGTTGTAATACATTTTTAATAGAACACAAGTTTAAATTTTTCCTAACTGCTGACGATAAAGGTAACATTTATTGATGGCTTATTGTGTTTCAGGCATTGTCCTTAGAACTTTATTTGAATTCTCTCATTCAGTTCTCACACCTAGACTGGGGGTAGTGAAGACACCTCCCTCCCTTTTTTTTTTTTTTTTAAGATTTTATTTATTTATTTATTTATTTGAGAGAGAGAATGAGATCAAGAAAGACAGCGTGAGAGGGGGGAGGGTCAGAGGGAGAAGCAGACTCCCTGCCAAGCAGGGAGCCCAATGCGGGACTCGATCCCGGGACTCCAGGATCATGACGTGAGCCGAAGGCAGTCACCCAACCAACTGAGCCACTCAGGCGCCCCTCCTCCTTTTTTTCAAGTTTCATTTTGAACAACTTAATATTTACATATTTGAAATTTCATACTTACAAAGAGAAAGAAATAAACTCAGAGATACTAACTTTGCCAACATTATGGAGTAGTGAGTGCGATGGCCTGTATTCTCTGACTTCAGAGCTCGTCCCTAACTATTGTGTATACTAACTCCTGGCTTTTAGTCTTCCTTTGCTTCTCATGTTGGGACTCACTGGGATGAGTACAGTGTTGGCACTCTTGGGAAAACAGCCAGAGCTGAGGCATTTATATGACCAAGTACATTAGAGATGCTCAATATTTTTATTGTTTCAAGGCAATATCAACGCATATCCATTATAACCAAGAGATTACAGAAGAGTTTAATACATTAAACTCAGAGAAGCTTCTGTTTGTTTGTTATTTATTTTCATACAAACCTTCTTCTGACAGTTGCTATATTCTTCTAAATTATTGAAATTGTGGCTTTTGGGAGTATGTGGACTAGGAAAATATGAAAATAATGCTTTATAGGTTAGCAAGAGCAGCCAGAACTGCTTTTTCATGCATCATGAGCGAATGTTAATAAATGGTTATGCCAAAATGGTCGGGACACGTAATGCCTCGTACTTGTATGAATGTGGTAATTTTGGTTTCTAAGGTCCACGAATAAGTAAAAATTCTGAGGAAATTTCTCTTGGTCATAAAAGTGTATAGATTCCCAGGAGGAAATGTATGCTGATAAATTGAATTCGGAAAACAATTGTTACCTATGATCACCAGCAATACTCTGCTTATATGGTTATATCCATGAGTAAATATGAACTCACTTGGGATTAGGTGTGAACCTGAATTTTCTCAGCTCATTTCTCTATATGTGAGTATCACCATCTTTTTAGAGCTATGTCTATGCAGTGGCCAATAACTGGTCAGTTCAGTTGTTATTATCTGTTCTGGCCCTTACCAGCTTTCTAAGAACTTCCCACATTACTCATGAATATTTAACTTTTATCATCAATGTCTGCATAAATTCTGAGCCACAGATTCTCAACGTAAAAATCCCAGTTATCGATCCTCTATTAAGTAAAGCACTTTTAAGAGCACTTTACATGCAATCTTTCATTTAATCTTCATGACATGGGCATTATTATGAAATTGACATTATTAATTACTCTCATTTTGTAAGTGAAGACTGTGAAAGATGTCAAGAAACTTTCTTGAGTTTACACATTTCATATGTGGCAGAGTTTATATTTAGACCAAGGTGACTTTTGCATCTCTAACTACCACTCAGTAGGGTATAAATCCAAGTAAGTGACAATAACAAGCAATCCCAAGTGTACAGCAGATAAACTAAATATATTTATTTTCCCAATCACGTTACATGCAAGGGGGCTGTGGTCTGCGATCTCTCTGAGACCAGGCTGATGTAGTCTCCACCATCAGGTATTGTATAGTCTGGAGCATCAGGTCTTCTCAGTCGCTGTGGCAGAGGAAGAGATTGCTAGAAAGTTCTGTTTTAGTTCTTTCATACTTAGATCTCAAAGTGACAATCTCGTTGGCTACAACTAGTCAATGTCCCTGTCTAACTGTAGTGGGGCTACGAAATATGTGGGGTATAGGTAGAATAATTGGATAGTATCAGAGACTGTGTAATGTGCCTCTCTAAATTCGTGTGTTGAAGCCCTAGCCCATGATGTGACTGTATTGGAAATAGGATCTTTAGGGAGGTAATTAAGGTTAGATGAGGTCATAAGAGTGGGGGACTAATCCCATAGGGCTGGTGCACTTTTAAGAAGTGGAAGAGACATCGGAATCAGGTAGCCAGAAAGAGAACTCTCACTACAAACCAGATTTGCCACCACTTCGATCATGAAGTGATCTGAAGGCTAGAAATCCTTCAGAACTATGAGAAAATGAGTATCTGTTGTCTAAGGCCCCCAGTCTGTTATTTTGTTAGGGCAACCTGAACACATTAAAGTGGCAGCACTGTGTCTGTTGCAGCAATGTGATACAAATTCTAAGGCGTTGTTGGGAGAATTAAGCTGAAAAGATGTAAAAATATTTTAAATTTATTTACTGAAAAATAATAGATGTTCAGTAACAGTCAATTTCAAGGCTTTCAAGTTACCTTGCTTAAGACTAAACACTTCTGAAATTATTGCCATTCAGTGCCTTTACTGCTTTGTTTTTTGGACCGGCATTCCCCCACGGCATAGATTTTCGATTGCAGGGTGTTTTAGTCAAGCTTCTGGAGAAAAACAGAATCACTAGTCAAGTTGACACATAAAATCAACCATCGTACAGGAGAAAATATGAAATATTTAAGAAGGAAAGGATTAATGAATTTCATAATCAACCTCTAAAAAATCTACTTAAAGGACAGCATAAGAGTTGTTTAAATAAGGAGGTATACATATTTTAAGATTGATCTCTCAATTGCATTCACAAATACTCCTGAATATTTTAACATATCTTAATCTGATTCTAGAGTATGGAAATAACTATATGTGAACATGTATATATTCTATGGTAATAGATATTATGCTATGTACCTTATATGCAATATTCAGTCACTTACCTTTTTATGAATTAGCTGTTTTGCAAATTCAGCAAATGCCATTTTTTGTTCCAATTCATAAATACTAAGCAATAACTCACAAAAGATTTTTGCAGTTATCAATAAAAATATTATAAGTGTTATTGTTTGGTTCTCTGAAAGCACAGAAATGTAATTCTGTATTTGACTTTTAAAATCATACATAGTTAAATTTAGAAGAGCCGTAGTTATATGTATTTTACATGATAAATATTGATATGTATATTTCCTTCTCCACCCCATGTTTTCCCCTTCCAGGTTTAAATTCAGCATGTTGAAAAATTACATTTAAATGCTACAACACTTCTGTTGTCAAAGTGAAATTATTTCTATTCAAGTTCCCAAAAGTTCAAAAAATTATTCAGAAGTTTTTATGCCAGACAAGAGTATGTGTATGCTTATGCACATTTGGAATGATAGTATATGGGGAAGATTTGTAAGACTTTTTCTGCCTCATCATTTTTTAAATTATTTTGTCTAACTTTTTAAATTCATGTTACTGTTAGCAACAGAGCTGCATATCCTAGCTGACTCACTGAAGCAAGAACCAGGACAAAGAAAATAATGTAAATAAAGTCACAGTTAACAAAGTATTTCAAAAATTTTATCCCAACAGTGTATAAGAAATTCTATTCATTTCCAACCTCTCAAACTTAATACTGTTTGACTTTTTTATTATTTCCAATCAAATGGGTGAAAAACAGTTCTCATCATGAACTTCAGTTACCTTTATATGATAACAAGGTTGAGCATATCATCATATCTTTTTGGGCATTTGGATTCCCTCTTTGAAGAGGTGACTGTTTAGGCTTCTCATCCATTGTGCTGTTGAGTTGTTTCTCCTTTTCTTTTTGATTTATGGTACACACACACACACACACACATTCATTCATGTGCATGTGCCTACAAACATAAAACCATTATTAAAATACAGAATAGCAATACTTCTGGTTATAGACACAGTGACAGGATAAGAAAAAGTACATGAAGCACATGTGTACATGTAAATTATTTTTAAAGATCCAGTAATTGGATTTGGTACTAAATTCACAAGTATTCATTAGATTCTTAAAAATACATAATTACATATATAAATAAATAGAATAATAAGGGCCCAGATTTATATCAATAATTACAGTGTATCATGAACCAAATTTTTTTTTTTTTTTTTAAGATTTTATTTATTCACTTGTCAGAGAAAGAAAGAGAGAGAGCACAAGCAGGGTGAGTGGCAGAGGGAGAAGCAGGCTCCCCGCTGAGCAAGGAGCCCGATGCAGGACTTGATCCAAAGACCCTGGGACAAGGATCTGAGCCAAAGCCAGGTGCTTAACCAACTGAGCCACCCAGGTGTCCCCATGAACCAAGTTTCGTGAGTAGTATCATTCTGTGTTCCTGTGTTGCATTAGAAAATTATTCCCTGATAAGATGAATACTCAAATAATAATTTAGGGGTACCTGGGTGGCTCAGGGGTGCCTGGGTGGCTCAGTTGGTTAAGTGTCTGAGTCTTGGTTTGGGTTCAGATCATGATCTCAGGGTAGTGAGATCGAGCCCCACTTTGGGCTCCATGCTGAGCGTGGAGTCTGCTGGAGGTTCTCTCCCTCTCCCTCTCTCTCTGCCACCCCTTTCCTTCTTGCACATGCTCTCTCTCTCTCAAAAATAAATAAATCCTTAAAAAATATTTAAAAAATAATTTATATTTAAGTGTGGTGATTATATGAAATAAATATCACAGCAGTGATATTTGTGATGGTTTATGGAGAGGAAGCAGCTGTGTTCTAGTAGTAGCCCTGAACTTGGATTAGAAGACAGAACGCCATTACTTATTAGTCACAAGTGAAATGGTGTATATCATGCTCTGTTTCCTCTAATCTTAATGTATATAATGCTGATTATACGGTTAAACTACTAATTGTACTATAATACTACACCACTACTAATACTAGAAGTAATTAATACTTATGATAACATTACAAATCTTTAAGCTTCTATGTGGATTAAATATATCAAGATTGGGGCGCCTGGGTGGCTCAGTCATTAAGCGTCTGCCTTCGCCTCAGGTCATGATCCCAGGGTCCTGGGATCAAGCCCCACATTGGGCTCCGTGCTCCGCGGGAAGCCTGCTTCTCCCTCTCCCACTCTCCCTGTTTGTGTTCCCTCTCTTGCTGTGTCTCTCTCTGTCAAATAAATAAATAAAATCTTAAAATAAATAAATAAATAAATATATCAAGATTAATAATTGCACTGCTGGTGTAAGCTATTCAGCACCAAATAAATATGCTATATTGACATAATTAAAAACAACGGATGAAATCCCTAACTACTTTCTACTTGTATTTTTAAAACCCAGGTTTTTTTCTGCCAGTAAAAGTGAAGGTGAGGGTAAGCATATTCTCTCTCCACTCCAGCAACCCTCAGTTTGTTTCCTGAGTTTAAGAGTCTCTCATTTCAAGCTGTGTTTTTTTTTCTGAAATATGCCATTTTCTCCACAATCTTTCAAGATTTCTTTTTTCTTAGTGTGGCTTATAAAATCTTATTTTCTACATGAAACCTCTCTAGCAGCTTTAGAGAAACAAAAAGTATATTATTTTCCTATGTAAATATGCATCATTCTATGACTATACATTACATGATTTGTTTTTAATGTAATATGAATATTAATGAATATTCATTCATCTTTCTGAATACATGTATTATGTTTCTGTATGTCAGGCTAGATTATTTTACTTGCAGCACTGAGATATACAGCAGAGTTATTAGCTTCTTTCTTAGTTGGTCACATTTTAAAATTTGTCACATTTTATAGTGTGTATTGAGAATTATATCCAAGATTATATTATAGGATACCATTGTTGTACCTTATGCTCAGATTTTGAGAAGATTCTTATAGCCTTAAGCATCTCCAGAAATGGTAGCCCTACTTTTTGGCCAGGGTCAGGTCTTTTTCTTTTATACTACTTTATGAACATTGATAAATTCTGAGATGTCTTCCTTAAGTTACAAAAGGCCTGCCTTCTGATTCAAACTGGAGTCACAGTGGCCACTGTTGCCAGGTGTCCTTTTATGTTGGAGAATTATGAATAGTGTCTAAGTTAGTGATGTAGTTGAATACAATGCAAATGTGGAAGAATGCCCATGAATCAATGTCTTTTTATACAGGGAAATAAACAGAGTCATTAGCAATATGGAATGTTGGAAAAAAACTTTCTAGCAAAGCAATATTTATGCTTTCAGTTGTCTGTGTTTCCTTATCAAGAAGCAATGTGATATACTAGAATATATTTTAGGCTATAAATTAAAACCTTAAAAATTTGGGGTCTTACCTCAGTCTACCACTCACCCAGCCTAGAGCAAATGATATAACTTCTGGGAGATTTAGCTATTTATCCTTCCAGTGGGAAAAAATAAGCTCTGCTTACCTCAAAGTTTGCTGTGAAAATCAGGCAATAATAACTGGCCTCCTGAAGCACTTCTTTTTCCAAGAGGGAGCTAATAAGAAAAAGATCTGAAATAATGTAGTTTTATTCAAAGGTAAAACTATTGCTAATTCTTTTCTACATAGTTTGCTTTTTTTAAGGGCAATCTGTACATATTAATAATTGTAATTCTACTAATAATGTTTTACCTACAAATGACATTTGGCAAGAAATCAAAGACTTTTATGCACCACACAGAATGTTTATTGTAACAAAGTAAACCAGCTGTGGACCTTTGATCAATACATCAATATCTAGATTTTTTTTTTAGCTTCTATTTCTGTTATATTCTTCCAGTCAAGGCTTTTTATATAAAGAAAATGAACAGCTAGTAACACATTGGTTGTGTCGTTCTGATGAACTTCAGAATGCTTAATATCATCTTGTTTAATTTCATGTTTCATAAAAGCTTCTCAATTGCAGGATCAATTACTTTCAATCTCCGCATCAATCAGTCCAGATGGTTCTCATTATTTGCTAAGGATAGCAGCAAATTGAAATTTTTGAACTCGTGATGCATACTGTGTTAATCTTTGCTATGGAAAGGTCCTTCTGCAGAGTAAGTGGAGCTGAAAAAGGTGTGTTTTGCAGTCACAAACTGAATGTCTTTTAAGGATTGAAAGGGACTCTTTAAAGTGTTATACCCAGATGAGCGTTAAAAAATGCAGTCTTAAGAAAAATCAAGTCACTCATGTATTCATTGCTGAAATAAGAACATCTTTTCATTTCTGATTCTAATTTGAATTTTGATTTGAAGGTGAAAAAAAACCCCTCAGGATTGTTTTGTGTTGCAAAATGAACCATATAACTTGTTCTGTAAACACGATTTGTTGTTAGACTAAAACTGTGAGTTATACTTCTTTGTGTCTGATACAGTCCTTTTACTGTCAGTTTTTCCTGAACTTAACTCACAGGTAGAATATGTTCCAATTTAAATAGTTTGAAAAATAAGGTAGCTGATATATGATAATAATTTCACTTTTATTACTGATTTAACTAAGATAGTTTTTCATAATTTCCAGTTGGTTGCATTTTCATCTACTTCAGTCATTTTCTGTATTGAACACAATTATGAAGATTTTTATTCAATCCTATTACATTTACATAAACAATATAATTTGTTAAATTTGGAGGGGGAATAAAGCCTCCATTTATTCTTTAGTTTATTAATACGTTTATTGGGGAAAGAACATAATTCTCCTGATTGTTTAAGCAAGTAATAGAAATTCACAAGAGACAGAAATAATAACTGAAGGGTCATTTCATTAAAAGGTTATAACAATTGTAAGTATGTGTCCATTCCAACATTGGAGGACCTAAATATTTAAAGCAAATATTAAGGGAATGAAAGGGAGATATAGACAACAATAATAGGGGACTTCAAAACTTCACTTTCAACAGTGGACAGATTATCCACATGACAAATGAAGAGGGAAACAGTAGATCTGAATAACACTATAGACCAAGTGATTTTAACATATATGGAACATTCCATCCAACAGCATCAGAATATACATTCTTCTCAAGGACACAGAGAAGATTCTCCAGAATAAACCATATGTCGGACTATAAACAGCCTTAACAAAATTAAGAAGATTGAAATCATATCTACTTTATTTCTGATCACAGTGGTATGAAACTAAAAATTAGTAATAGGAGTAGAAATGAAAAATTCAAACGTCCGGAAATTAACACACTTTTGAACATCCAAAGGGTCAAGGAAGAAATTATAAGGAAATAAATATCTTTTTTTAAAAAACAAGATTTTATTTATTTATTTGACAGAGACACAGCGAGAGAGGGAACACAAGCAGGGGGAGTGGGAGAGGGAGAAGCAGGCTTCCCATGGAGCAGGGAGCCCGATGCAGGGCTCGATCCCAGGACCCTGGGATCATGACCTGAGCTGAAGGCAGACCCTTAACGACTGAGCCATCCAGGCGCCCCAGGAAATAAATACCTTGAGACAAACAAAACAACATACCAAACCCAACATGCCAAATTTTATGGGATGCAAGAAAAGCAAAAGTTTCCAAAGGGAAGGTTATAGCTATAAATCAAGAAAATAGAAAGATGTCAATACCTAAAGTAGCTAGGAAAAGAATCATAAACTAAGCCCAAAATTGGCAGAAAGAAGGAAATAGTAAATATTACAGCAGAAATAAATAAGGGGTGCCTGGATGGCTTATTCAGTTGAGCGACCAACTCTTGATTTTGGCCCAGGTCATGATCTTGGGGTTTTGGGATCAAGCCCTGTGTCGGGCTCCACACTCAGTGCAGAGTCTCCTTGGGATTCTTTCTCTCTCTCCCCCTCCCCTTGCTTGTGCTCTTTCTTTCTCTCAAATAAATAAATAAAAATTAAAAATAAATAAGTGAAATAGATGCTAGAAGGACAATAGAAAAAACTTAATGAAACTAAGAGTTGATTTTTTAAAAGGATAAACAAAATGGACAAATCTTTAGTGAGACTAACCAAGAAAGAAAAGACTCAAATCAACAAAACTGTAGATGAAAAAGGGCACATTACCACTGATACCATAGAAATGCTAAGAATTATAGGAGGCTACTATGAACAAATCTTGCCAACAAATTGGATAAACTATAAGAAATGGATACATTTCTAGAAACATTATAACCTTCCAAGACTGGATCATGAAGAAACAGAAAATCTGAACAAACCAATAATAACTAAGAAGATTCAAGCAGTAATTTAAAAACTCCCCCCAAGAGAAAAGCCCAGGACCAGATGGTTTCACTGGTAAATCCTACCAAACATTTAGAGAAAAATTAATGCCAATCCTTTCTCAAATTCTAAAAAAAAAAAAAAAAAAAATGAAGAGGGGGAATATTCCCAAACTCATTTTATGAAACCAGCATCACTCTAATACCTAATCCAGATAAAGACACAAGAGAAAACTACAGGCCAATATCCCTAATGAATATGGTTTTAAAAATCCTTAACAAAATTCTGGCAAACCAAATTCCTAGCATATCAAAGGGATCATACACCAAGATCAAGTAGGATTTATCCCTGGGTTGCAAGGATGAGTCAACATACATAAATCAATAAACATTATACACCTCATTGATAGATTGGAAGATAAAACATATAATCCTCACCATAGATTCGGGGAAAAAAAAGAAAAGATGAAATTCCAACACCCTTTCATGAAAAAAAAGAAAAAAAGCTCTCAAGAAATTGGGTATAGAAATTGGGTATATAACAAACCTTAACACAATAAAGACCATATATGACCTACCCACAGCTAACACCATACATAACAGTAAAAATCTACTTTTTCCTCTAAGGTCAGAAATATGACAAGGGTGTCCATTCACACAACTTCTTCAACATAGTACTAGAATTCCTATCCAGAGCAATTAGGCAGGAAAAAGAAAGAAAAGGGAACTGATTGGAAAGGAAGAAGTAAACTCATCATTGCTTGCAGATGAGATGATTTTATATATAGAAAACCCTAAAAGACTCCACCAAAAAATTCTTAGTACTAATTGATGAATACAGTAAAGTTTCAGGATACAAACTAAACATATAGAAAACAGTTGCATTTCTATACACTGCCAATAAAACATCTGAAAAAGAAATAAAACCACTACATTTACAATAGCACGAAAAGCAATAAAATACTTAAGGATAAATTTAACCAAAGAGGTGAAAATTCTGTACACTGGAAACTATAAGACATTAATGAAATAAATAGTACAAGACACAAATAAATATAAATACATCCTGTGTTCATGGATTGGAAAAACTAGTATTTTTAAAATGTCTATTCTACCCAAAGTGATCTACAGATTCAGTGTAATTCCTATCAAAATTCCAATGGCTTTTTCACAGAAATAGAAAAAATCCTAGAATTTGTGTGGAACCACAGAAAACCCCCAAGTAGCTAAAGCAATCTTGAGAAGGAGGAACAAAGCTGGAGGCATCAGACTACCTACTTTAAAGCTAGAGTATAAAGCTACAATAATCAAAACAGTATGGTATTGGCATAAAAACAGACACATAGACAATTGGAAGAGAACAAAGAGCTCAGAAATAAATCCCCACATATAGTCGACTAATATTTGGCAAGAGAACCAAAAATACTCAGTAGTGAAGATTACTCTTTTCAATAGATGTTCTTTGGAGAACTGGTTATTCATATTTAAAAGAATGAAATTACATCCCTATTTTACACCACTTACAGAAATTAACTTGAAATGCATTAAAAACAATGTAAAACCTGAAACTGTAAATCTTTTAGAAGAAAACATAGAGAAAAAAAACTAATTGACATTGGTCTTACTAATGATTTTTTGGATATTACACCAAAATCAAAAGCAATGAAAGGAAAAATAAACAAGTGGGGCTACATCATACTTAAAAGTTTCTTCACAGCAGAAGAAACACCCAACAGAATGAAGAGGCAACTCATGGAATGAGAGAAAATACTTGCAATCCATAAAACCAATAAGGGATTAACATCCAAAATATATAAGGAATTCATACAACTTAGCCCCCATCAAAAAATTTTAAAAATGGGCTCAGGACCTGAATAGCCATTTTTTTCAAAGAAGACATACAAATAAATAGCCAACATATACATGAAAAGATGTTCAACATCATTAATCATCACAGGAAATGGAAATCAGAACCACAATGAGATATCACCTCACACATGTTAGAATGGCTATTAAAAAAAAAAGAAGTTGGTGTTTGCAAGGATGTGGAGAAAAGGGAACCCTTGTGCACTGTTGGTGGGAATGTAAATTGGAATAGCCATTATGGAGTATCGTAGAGTGGTTCCTCAAAAAATTAAAAAATAGAGCTGTTGTATCATCTACTGATCCCACTTCTAGGAATATATCCTAAGGAAATGAAATCACTATCTTGAAGACATATCTGCCTTCCCATGTTCACTGCAGCATTATTCATGATAGCCAAGGCATGGAAAAAAACAAAGTGTCCATGGATGGATGGATGGATAAAGAAAATGTGGTATATATATATATATATATATATATATATATATATATATATATGCAATGGAATATTACTAAGCCACAGAAAGAAGGAAATCCTTACATTTTTGACAACATGATTGGATCTTGAGGGCATTGTGCTAAGGGAAATAAGTCAGAGAAAGGCATTTACTGTATGATTTCACTTGTATGAGGGATCTTAAAATGTCTCTCAAAACTTACAGAGTCAAGATCTTGTGATTTTTCAAAATGTCACTTTGCCTGTTGTGAAAATAGATCACTGAGGGAGGAGTTGACATGTAGGGGAGCAGAGAGGCAGGGTTGGGGTGTTTTGTCATATTCTAAAGGAGAAATGGGTTGGCTTTGACTAGAGTTCACAAAAGACAAAGAGGCAAATGGAAATATTGAGACTTGGAGAGTGATGGGAAGGGAAGACTCTAGGTTCACCTCTGGGCTTGGGGCAGGGGTTTCAGGGGCACACTGTGGTGCCATTTATTGAGATGAGGGACACCATTCAAGAAATTTTGTTTTGCTTTGTTTCAGTGGTGGTGGGGTTCAGGGGAGGATGTTTGGCAGTTGGCTTGGTTTTAGACATACTATGTTTTAGATTTCTGTTAGTTATCCAGGAGATTTTAAGTAGGAGGTTGCATGTGTAAAGTATTACATTTGTGAGTCTCTTTCTTCAACTGATCTTAAATAGATATTAGATAAATGCATTGAGGTACAGTGGAAAATTTCCATTAAACTTAGATCCAGGTTCATATTGTGGTCTCCTCTTTTTTATCTATGCGACTAGAGTGAGTGTTAAAAATCTCTCTGAGATTCAGTTTTCTCATCTGTACAATGGTAATAATAATAATTAGTAATACCTATTTGATACGCATAGTGTAAAAATCAAATATAATTATTCATCCAAAGTAGCTCCAACACTGAAGTTATAAAATTAAAATTATTTGGGGTCCAAATAAATATACATTGTCTTCCATTTAGTTTTCCCATTTTTGAATACACAAAACGTAGAAAGATATCCTGAAACCACATGTCCATCCTATAATATTTGCAAAGATGTCTCAGTGTGTAAGTACTGTTGTGTTTTTTTTTTTTTATAATTCATCTTAAATAATACACTTAGGCTAATGTTACCAGTTTTAAAAAGAAGATAATTCAGGATTTTGGTCTTAAACCATCAACTCAGTTCACATATGTGACACTATTGATATTAGTGAAAAAAAATGCTACAAAATTTTGCCTCTTTCTATGAAAGTAATTTTATTCATTTTCTTTTCCCAATTTTAAATATGAGGGACTTAAAAATCACTAACTTGCTCACAAATCCTAGAGCCAGGTAAAAATCTCATCCACAAATCTGATTCATAACACTGTTACACTGACATTAAGATTTTAGGCATTTAGAAACACCTTTTAACTATTCTCATTCTGCACGGATATGAATATATTATGTACTATTGGAGGCAGAATTGTTGTAGTTGTTTGTACAGAGCTTTTGTAAAGAAGAACAGAATATATTTTAACAGTCACAGAGAATAGAGTTGAAAAGTTCTCTTGACTCTTCATGGTATTTTTTTTTTTTTAGGTGCTACAGAAAGAAAAAAAAAATTAAAGGAAAAAAGAAAGATAACCTCTTTTATAAATTAAAGAATAATTTATTTTAATCAACACTACCCAAGAGAACAGAGGGTGCAACAGAAATGACAGTTCATAACCAAATACAATGAAGAGACAAGAGCTTGAAAACAGACTCTGTAATGAATGAATGTTTTCTTCTCTTCTGAATCTGAGAGATTTGCTATCCTTGTAAAAATACTAAAGCCCCTTTGATTTTTTGACTCATTTTGTAACTTAGACTTTCAGCTTACTAGTACATGAGACCTGGACCTTTTGTCCAGAAAGCAGGAGACATTTTCTATTACATAAAGCAATGTCTGTGAAGGGATGTCAGTACTTCAACTACGAGTGGTATTTTCAGTAAATAAGACTACCTCTCTGTAATCTAAGGGATTTTAAATTTATCTTGATTAAATAATGCAACAGGCTAGAGTCCTCTAAGGCATATTAAAAATGCATTATTAAGGATGAATACTTATTTTCCATAACATTAGACAGCATATTTTTAATAAAATAGCATAAGATGTTCTGCTAAGTGTGAGATATTCTTGGTCACCCATATTTGAAAACAAACTTCAAGGAGACTATTCACTTTCTTTGTATTGAACCATTTTTCAGGGCCCTGTATATTGACATAATTCTTCAATGGTCAAAATATTACTTGCATTAGGTAGTTTTTTTTCCCTTTCCTAGAAGTCCAAGGGGTAGGTAGAGTTTTGTACAAACAGTCATGTACCTCTCTCCAGAAAATGAGAGAGAAGAACTTTAAGTATTTTGACATTACTTAAAATTAAATGTTTTGGTTCTATAACTAAGATTAACTAAGATTCAGTATGTTAATTACTTTCCCTTCCTACCAATCTCTTCTGATTTGGTAATCTGAAACTACCCCTGAATTTCTCAGTAATCTGTGAATGCCCTAAAACATTTTTGTACTTTCAGAACTAATGGCCTGGTGTTTTGGCAATTAATATTCCACAACCTATGATGGTGCAGTCATCTGTCCATTAGCATCTCTTGTGGGGTTTTTACATTTCCATAAAGAGGAAGGATAAGAAAATTTGAATATTTGACTGGGAATGGACTCAAGGCAATGATCAGTCATGGTCAATGTTATTGTCCCACCTAAGGAGGGATAAAAGACCTTTTGGTCACCTTGTTGCCTATGGAAAGAGGGTGAAGAGTAAAATATAGTCCTTCAGACAAATAGGGGCGTTTGAAATGCTGTCATTACCTTTGGCATCCCACAGAGCCACACAAAGTCATAACGTTTTATGAATACTCCTGTGTGCAGTTTGCTGGAATGAGAGGTAGGTTTTTCATTTATCTTGATGAAATTCACATACATCCCTGACATGATTATATAGACACACTTGTTTGGGTTTTTCTCAATCAGCCATTATCTGTTTCAGGTATAATTCCACCTCAGCCCACTCCATGTGCAACTGCCTGCTCTCATTGTCTAACTTCCCTTTATTTCTGCTCAGTTTCTGTTTTAATGGCTTCATTTAACTTGCTCATCTGCATTCTGCTTTGCCTTTTGGCTCACTGCTTGTTTTCTTTTTCCTGGTTTTAGAAAACTTGGCTAAATAACTGGTATTTTAGCCTCATTTAGCCTTAAGATTCTCTCACAATGTTCCCTTGGACATCCCATATAAATGGTAGCTAATATTTCTGAGGACCAACTTCCCTCACTTCTATTTCCTTACTCTTTCTCATTGCTATGACAGTGAAAGGTGAAGAGTCTAGACATTTTTTCTGTCCTAGAAGAAATGACCTAAAATTTGCCATAGATCTATAATGTTACAGTTAATAGTTACCTCCGGGTGATCTGGAAAATGATGGTAAACCATATATAAGAGAGTGTGTACTTTCTGTAGATCTCTTGCCATCTGTATAGAAAGAGTTGTTAAATATCTAAGTAAATATTTTTATACAAATAAATTGTGTGGGTTAAAATCTAGTGAACAAAACAGAACTATACATTCATGATTTGGAAGCTTTTCTACACAATTCCTTGAAGAATTGTTCAACTGCTAATTGTTTCTGCCTTCTCTTCCAGAAAGACTAATATTTGGACTTAAAATGAAAAGAAAACTGTGGTAAGGGAAAGTAGAATTTCTTTATGAAGTAACTATGGAGCACCCCACAGGGAGAGTGAATCAAATGAAAATAATCACTGTAGGAATTTCCTTGTTAGAGAATATCCATCCTGGCCTTGGGGAAAATGTATCTCTGTCTTGCTGCTTTGTTTCTTATCCCTTTGACTATGTCAGTTCCGACCTTAGTAAAAGTATTACCCATTCCAAGAACATGACCCTCCTAGGTGCAGCCTTCTATTGCAATTGATCTTCCCACTTCAGTTATATTCCACTTGGGCTCTTCCTCTGCTCTATAACAGTTCTCTGTCTCTGTCTCTGTCTTTCTCTGTGTGTGTGTGTGTATACACACTTAAATTTATACTCTTAGATTTAGATTTCCATCTCTGCAATGCCTCTCAAATTAATCTTGAGACCCAAGATGGATGAAGAGATCCTGAAATTTTTAGTACTGAAGGGTTGTGCTCAGTTTAAATATATTTTAGAAATCCGGTTAATCTTCAGATGGAATTGTAAAATGGTTATCTATTGAAAACGGTAAATGATTACAAAAGATAGCAATCCCCTTACATCACATATCTTTGTAACCCTACACTGACTATTGATGAGCACTTAAGGAATTTTCAAGTACAGTTTTGTATTTTAAATGATTTTTGAACTTACAGGACAATCATTTAATATAATATTTCATAAAATAAGATTTAACTCTAATTCTATTTGTAGAAATAATTATATATACCAAGTATATATATAGAAAATCTCCTATTGGTTCTGTTTCTCTGGAAAACCCTGACTGATACAGATACAATGTAAGAGTTTAGATAAATGTGAATCTCTATTATTATATTATGATCTGCTTTTAGGTCTATATAATGGAATGACATGTAGTTTTTTTAAAAGACAAGTTTGCATTCAGCGAAGTTTACTTAAGGTAATTGTTGCTTTCCGAGCCCCTGGCTGGGTCAGACAGTAGAGCATACAACTCTTCATCTTGGGGTTGTAAGTTTGAGCCCCTCATTGGGTATAGAGATTATTTAAAAATAAAATCTTTAAAAAAAAAGGATTATTGTTGTTTCTGTTAAGAACGAGTGTGTTGAGTTTGGTTTAGGGGCCATGTTGTAAGAAATACTACTCCAGGTAGTTTATGCTCCAAGACTAAGGAGAAATAAGTATGAGTACAATATAAGAAATGATGTTCTTACTTTCACAACTGTTTCTAGGCATGTAGTCGTCTCTTGAGAAGTACTAATTTCCCTGTACCTAAAAAGATTCATGAATCAGAAAGGATGGGGACTACTTGAATGTTCAAAATACATTCAAACCTTAGAGATTGTCAGTCTGTGATGGTAATTATCATCCCATAGGAGTATAATTAACTTCTTTTAAGAGACATAGTAGAGTCCCTGAGTCATCTGCAGACACACATTACCCCAATTGCCTGGAGAAATGTTGAACAATCCACACAAAATTACTCTCAATGAGGCTTAGAGAAAACATCCTCCTAAGTGTTTGAAGAGCACCAGAATTGAGGAAAATATGGTAGAGCTTGTAGCTTGGTTTATTCTGCCTCTGGTTCTGAGGACTTCAGACCATGGTATATGCCAATACATAGGATGTTCACCAGAAGTGTAACAATTCAGAGAAATGTGATAAAGTCTTTGCTATGAAACACTAATATCTGTCTAAGGCCCATAAAATCAGATTGTCTAACAATTTTTAGTGATTTGTATTTCTTTCATTTTGTTTTCAGACCTATTTATAGAGCACCTCTACTAAATAACAAAGGTATCACTATAAGGTAGAGACCAGGTCTCTTTGATAAAGCTCTATGACCAAATCCTGTTGCTGTGTTTTGTAAGTATACTCCAAGGAAATTACTTTGAAATGCCCTTCGTGTTAGGAAGAATAATTACACATACCCTTTGTCTATATCACATTTTGAATTGTACAATTTTCAGTTTTAACCTGGCCATATACAGCATATTTTCCTTATAGTTGGTGAGCGTGGTAGTTTAATGATTCAGATAAACTATTTTGCAGAGACATTTAAACTCAGAAATTGATTGCACAACTTCTCTGATTATCTGAATTTTAAAGGAAACCTCATAACCATGTTTTATTTTCATTAGTACTCACTGACAAGTTGATTTACCATCTCATCCTTATGACAAGTGTCAGTATTCCAGTATGCATTTGTTTCTAAAAACAGTGTCCATTTAATTATAACCTTATAGTTTCCACCAGTTTTTATTTGTCCTCATTTAGACAGAGCCAGAACATTTCTCAATTAGGATGAAAATTTCTATTCCTTTCTAATTACGACAACATATAGTAGTCGATGAGGATTCTCCTATCACTCCTTACAGCACATTTAATACAAAACGGAGAAGCATTATTATATAGCTATCCCTAAAAATGAAAAATGTTAAAAGCGGGTTTTTAGCATCAAATTATCAAAATAAACACTAAGAAAATCTACCAATTCTTCAGTATTTTCCTGAAGAATACTAATACCTGCATAAAATTTTCACAGTCACCAGTCTGAGAATATAGATTTTTTCCTAAGGAGAAACTTTTTGGCTTACCTAGACTTTGGATAGTGTTTTATTTTTATTTATTTATTTTTTTTAAAGAATAGTTCACTAGACAGAATCTGGGTAGGTAGTCAGCATTATTGTCTTAGCGAGAGATTGGAAATGCATGTGCACTCTGTTGTCCTCCCCAGTGGAATCTTACATTGTGGGTAGAGATATGACTAAATTAAACAATTTTGATACTAAACCAGTGAGACTTAATTATTGACTGATTATCTGGATTTTTGTTGTTGTTTTTGTTTGTTAGTTTGCTTCCAATAAGACAAAATGAAGGTTACCTTTTATTAGATTTCAGTATGAAATTAGGGATGGTTGTTTTCTTAAATTTTATTTTAATTCTAGTATAATTAATATACAGTATTATATTAGTTTCAGTTGTACAATATAGTGATTCAACGATTCTATACATTTCTCAGTGCTCATCTTAAGTGTACTCTTAAAGGGGGAATTATTTTAAACAAAATTTACTGTGGAAGAATAACAGTTCAGGGTTGTGGTGGTTTTTTTTTTTTTTTTTTTTAGGTTTTTAATTTAAATTCCAGTTAGTTAACATACAGTGTAATATTAGTTTCAGGTGTAGAATTTAGTGATTCAGCACTTCCATATAACACTCAGTGCTCATCACAGGTGCCCTCCTTAATCCCCATCGCCTACTTAAACCCTCTCCCCACCCACCTCCCTCCAGCAACCCTCAGGTTGTTCTCTATAATTATGAGTCTGTTCTTTGGTTTGCCCCTCTTTTTTTTTTTTTTTTCCTTTTTCCTCTATGTTCATCTGTTTTGTTTCTTAAATTCCACATATGAATGAAATCATATGGTATTTGTCTTTGACATATTTCACTTAGCATTATACTCTCTAGCTCTCTCCATATCCTTGCAAATGGCAAGATTTCATTCTTTTTGATGGTTGAGTAATAGTCCATTGTATATATATACCACCTCTTCTTTATCCACTTATCAGTCAATGGACATTGGGGCTCTTTCCATAATTTCACTATTGTTGATAATGCTGCTATAAATTTCAGGGTGCATGTATCTCTTCAAATCAGTATTTGTGTATTCCCTGGGTAAATATCTAGTAATGCAATTGCTGAATTGTCTGAGAAATCTCCATACTGTTTTCTAGAGTGGTTGACCAGCTTACATTCCCACCAACAGTATAAGAGAGTTCTCCTTTCTCAACATCCTCACCAACATCTGTTGTTTCTTGTGTTGTTAATTTTAGCCATTCTGACTGGTGTGAGGTGATATCTCATTATAATTTTGATTTGTATTTTCCCGATTATGAATGGTGTTGAGCATATTTTCCTGTGTCTAGTAGCCATCTGGATGTCTTCTTTGGAAAATTATCTATTCATATCTTCTGTCCATTTCTTTTTTTTAAATATTTTATTTATTCATTTGAGACACAGAGATACAGAAAGAGAGAGAGAGAGAGCATGAGCAGGGGTAGAGGCAGAGGGAGAGGGAGAAGCAGGCTCCCCGCTGAGCCAGGAGCCTGATGTGGGGCTCGATCCCAGGACCCTGGGATCATGACCTGAGCTGAAGGCAGAAGCTTAACCATCTGAGCCACCCAGGCGACCCACTTCTGTCCATTTCTTAACTGGATTATTTGTTTTTTGGTGTTCAGTTTAATAGTTCATTATATATTTTGGATACTAACACTTTATCAGATATGTTGCTTGCAAATATCTTCTCCCATTCTGTAGGTTGTCTTTTAGTTTTATTCATAGTTTCCTTTGCTGTGCAGAAGCTTTTTATCTTGATGAAGTCCCAATAGTTCATTTTTGCTTTTGTTTCCCTTGCCTATCTAGAAAGAAGTTGCTATGGCCAATGTCAAAGAGGTTACTGCCTATGTTCTCCTCAAGAATTTTGATAGATTCCTATCTCACATTTAGGTCTTTCATCCATTTTGAATTTATTTTTGTGTATGGTGTAAAAAAGTGGTCTGGTTTCATTCCTTTGCATGTTGCTGTCCGATTTTTCCAACACTATTTGTTGAAGAGACTGTCTTTTTCCCATTGGATAGTCTTCCCTGCTTTGTCGAAGATTAGTTGACCATATAGTTGGGTCCATTTCTGGGTTTTCTATTCTGTTCCATTGACCTATGTGTCTGTTTTTGTGCCAATACCATACTGACTTGATTATTACAGCTTTGTGATATAACTTGAAGTTCAAAATTGTGATGCCTCCCACTTTGCTTTTCTTTCTCAAGATTGCTTTGACTATTCGGGGTCTTTTGTGGTTCTATACAAATTTTAGGATTGTTTATTCTAGCTCTGTGGAAAATGCTGATGGTATTTTGATAGGAATTGCATTAAATGTGTAGATTGCTTTGGGTAGTATAGACATTTAAAAAATACTTGTTCTTCCAATCCATGAGCATGGAATGTTTTTCCATTTCTTTATGTCATCTTCAATTTCTTCCATCAGTTTTTTATACCTTTCAAAATATTGATATTTTACCTGTTTGGTTAGGTTTATTCCTAAGTATCTTATGGTTTTTGTTGCAATTGTGAATGGAATTGATTCCTTGATTTCTCTTTCTGCTGCTTATTATTGGTGTATAGAAATACAGCAGATTTCTGTACATTGATTTTGTATCCTGTGACTTTACTGAATTTGTGTATCAGCTCTAGAAATTTTTTGGTGGAGTCTTTTGGGTTTTCCATATAGAGTATCATCTCATCTGCAAATAGTGAAAGTTTGACTTCTTCCTTGAAGATTTAGATGGCTTATTTCTTTTGTTGTCTGATTGCTGAGACCAAGACTTCCAGTACTATGTTAAATAAAACTGGTAAGAGTGGGTATCCCTGTCTTATTCCTGACCATAGAGGAAAAGCTCTCAGTTTTCCCCAGGAAGGATGATATTAGCTGTGTCTTTTTCATATATGCCTTTATTATGCAAGTGCACTTTGAGCTCTATCCCAGCGATGCCTGTTGACCTTTAAAACTCCAAACTTTGGAGGGCACCTGGGTGGCTCAGTTGGTTGAGTGTCTGACTTCAGCTCAGGTCATGATCTCAGGGTCCTAGGATTGAGCTCTGTGTCAGTTCCCTGCTCAGTGGGGGGAGCTGCTCATCCCCCTCCCTATCCCTCTGCCTCTCCCCCTCCTCATACTCTCTCTCAGATAATAAATAAAATCTTAAAAAACAAAAAAACAAAAAAACTCCAAACTTTAGGGACCTGATGTGGCAGTGGCCTGCACTGGTCTTTTGGGGGAGGGTCTTGCCGTGCTAGAACTGACGCAGGTTTTACCCAGAAGGGCAGTCATGCCAGAGCACAAGGTTGTGGAATTTGGAGGGAAGCAGGCTAAACAGCCAGTGTCTGATTTAGCCTCTCTCAGCAGGTGTCTCTGCACCTGTGCTGAGGGCCAGAGGAGGGAAATGGCACCGTCTGGCTCTTTTGTCCTCGGAGAGGCATATCTCTGAATGCTGCCTCTCACAGATGCACTTTAAGAGGGACAGGCTTCCTGGGTGGCTCAGTTGGTTGAGCAACTGCCTTCTGCTCGGGTCACGATCTCACGGTCCTGGGATGGAGACCCGCATCGGGCTTCCTGCTCAGCGGGGAGCCTGCTTCTCCCTCTGCCTCCCCCTGCTACTCCACCTGCTTGTGTTCTCTCTCTCTCAAATAAATAAATAAATAAATCTTAAAAAAATAATAATAATAAGAGGGACAGGCTTTCCATGCGCTTTAGGAAATCCTCAGATCATGCTGTCTGCCCCTGCCTTGCTTGTGTGCCTTCTTTCCAGGAGTAGGGTAACGCTCTCAGGGCTCCATCCCAGCCAAGGCAAGGGACCCCCTTCTTTGAGGTACAACCAGCAGGTTGTAAAAACTCACAAAAATCTGCCCCTCTCGTTTTCCCAGCCAAATGGCTGTGGGGATGTGTTCTCCTGGTGCATTGCCCTGTGTGCTCCTCTCTCTTCTGCCTTTCTCCCTTCCGCAGCACCCGGGATCCATTTCTCCTCTAAACCTCGGCTGCACACTTCCTAACTTCTTTGCTGGGACCTCTTTTCTCCCTCTAGTTGTGCAGTTTGTTCTATCAGTCCTCAGGTCATTTCTTGGGTATTCAGAATGATTTGTTGGTTATCCAGCTGTGTTCGTGGGAGGAGGCAAGCCTAGAGTCTTCCTACTATGCCCCACCCCCAGTTGTCTGGATGTTAAAATTTGCCTTTAACTAAGTATATGGTGTATATAACTTGGATAGACTTCAAATTTCCAAGAGTTCACGGGGCAAATTTAAGGTAACAGACAGTTGATAACACGAAGATCTATATTAAGTGGGGTAAAAATTCCCGAGATATAATACAGTGTTCAGTAAGACATACTTGGAAGTACTTTCAAACAGTAGGAAAAAAAAAAAAAAAAAGTGGCATATTTTTACTGCCCCAGATGGCACTGATTTGATGTAGAATTGGTGTCAGTATCCACCCATTGAGAAAGGCTTTAAAGGCTGAGACCTCCCTTTGCTCCCAATTTCCCTACTAAAAAAAGATGGCATTCCTCCTTTTGTCCTATTACCACTGCCTGACTGGAATCCCCACATTAAAATTCCTTTGGTTTAAGGTGTTGAAAGGATCTGATGAATGCTAGTGGTATCATGGAAGATATGAGACATTAATTGGTATTTCTGACCATTGCTGGACATTTTTTAGAGCATAACACACTCCCCCAGGACTATCTGTCATTTAAAGTAATAACTCTCAAGTATAGGCTGAGGGGAAGGAGGGCAACCCCAGTCCCAGGGAGACAGGTGCCTCAGGTAAGGAATTGCTGCATCATATAAACTAGGATTAACATTTAGGAAGTATTTATCATTTTGTTTTTTATTTTTAAAAATATTTTATTTATTCATTTGAGAGAGAGAGAGAGAGAGAGCACAAGCAGGGGGAGGAGGCAGGGAGAGGGAGAAGCAGACTCCCCGCTGAGCTGGGAGCAAGACATGGGGCTCCATCCCAGAACCTGGAGATCATGACCTGAGCCAAAGGCAGATGCTCAACCATCTGAGCCACCCAGGTGCCCCTATCATTTTATTTTTATGGGCTTTTCCTGGCAAGGCAAGATGAGTAGGAATTAAAATAAGATTATCACTAGTTAGGTAGCATATTAGTTAATGATAGCAACTGTAACAAACTCCGGTGGGTATAATGGCTCAAAAAACAAAAAAGCTCATCCAAATTCTAAAATGGATGTTCTTTATAGCAGGTGGTTTTCCTCCAATTGATGTTCCAGAGACCCACCTCCTTTTTATCTTGTGGTTCCACCATGATCTTGAGGATAATTGTGTTCATTTGCATAAAGCCAGGAAAGAAAAGTAGAGGGAAACACAGAAAATAAATGGGGTGACATTTTCATAAGCATGACCTGGAATTAATGCTCACCATTGCTACTCACAGTCTGTTGGCTAGAACCTGATCTCATGCCCTTTGTTCCCAAGTGCAAAGGAAGCTGGGAAATATTGTGTAACGAATTTCCCGGGCAAACCATGTAATAGGGTTGGTGAGCTGCCACATGCAGTGGCGTGAACCTTGAATTCAGTATCTGATGAATGGAGACATAATGTGGGGAGAAATAAAATGGGACTAAATAACGATTATTTTCTAGATTTATGGCACAGAATTCCCAGATTTTCAAAAATTATGTATTGCACTCTGTACTCAAATGTACGTTGCTGTTCATGCTTACCATCAACTTTATCTGTGAAATTCTTCCAATTTTTCTAATACCTCGACTCTCAGCTCTCAACTTGGTAACTCTGGAGATCACACAAACTGAGAACATATTTAACATACAATAATGACTATTAGAGGGGTGACAGATGAGGTTGAATATTAGAGGAATGCAGAGAGAAGGTATGGTGAATTCCAGAAAAGATGACTTTTTTTGCTTTATGAATTTGCCATCACAATGTATCCACTCAGCATGCAGTGTAACATTTCAGACTACAATTTACTCACACCTGCAGTTGAGACACAGCTGTGATAGAAGAGAAATATTTGCAAATATCTCTTATTGCTGTGTTACTTTGAGCAAGTAATTTCACCTCTCTGGCTTTACACTCTCTGTAAGATAATAGAGAAACTAGACTTTGTAGAGATAACAAGACTTAATTTTTTCCCCTCCTTATCCATATTTTCATTCATTGTCTTGTAAAATACTCTTTTTTGGAACTTGTTTCTAAATATAATTTAAGAGCTCTTAAATGACCTTACAGAATTGTGTTTCAATATGAAGGCCCATGTGAGGGAATCTTTGTAAACCCTTTTCCTGTCAGAATCAAAATTGTAATTTCACTGCTTGCAGGGGGGTAAAGATAAAAGGAATGCCTCTTTTACTAATATTGGAAGTCCAGGAACAGTTTGGGGTATAAGATTATGTTTTTTTGGCAGAAGTGTAGATAATTCTTTCTTTCTTTCTTTCTTTATTTTAAAAAATATTTTATTTATTTATTTGACAGAGACACAGGGAGAGAGGGAACACAAGCAGGGGGAGTGGGAGAGAGGGAAGCAGGCTTCCCGCGGAGCGGGGAGCCCGATGCGGGGCTCGATCCCAGGACTCCGGGACCATGACCTGAGCAGAAGACAGACACTTAACAACTGAGCCACCCAGGTGCCCCGATAATTCTTTATTTAATCCAGAAAGCAGAATGTTTTCATCACATCCTTAAATGGACATGATCAGTATATACCAAAAATATTTCTATTGTTAAAAATATATTGTGAATATACGTTCTGTAACAAGATAGCCTTCCCAAAGAAGGGTTGTTTTGTTTTCGTACAGTAACTGCTCCAACTCTTACCCTGCTGAGCTCCCAGCTCTGAAGTCATTAAGCACTGAACTGGCAGCAAATCTTTTTTTTATGCAGCCCAATGGGAAGAACTGGTTCTTGATGTGGGACAAGTGGGAACCAACCTGAAGATATTTGACTCTTTGAAGTCTTTCCCTAAGTAACCTTTTTCCTGGGCCAATCTTACTCTCTACTCTTTTACATTAGTTGTAGTTCTAGACTTTTTTTTTTTTTTTTTAATTGACAATGCACTCCTCAGCCTTTTAAAAAATTACGTTGGAAATTTCATGACATGCTTTGGGAAATGCAGAAAGTATTGACAGAATGAACAAAGTTTATTTATGGTTTATTCATGCAGACTGAGTTAACAAGAGCACCCCCAAACAAGCTGCAGCCATGGAGATAGAACGAGGCAGAAACAACATTAACATGCTGCACACTTGAAGTTGGAAGCTTGAAATCACTTGGGCTCTCTCCTGGAGCAGCAGATTTTTCTCCATAGAAATTTCTTATCTGTTGCAGAGGGAAGATTAGGTTATATAAGGGTAAACAAATATTGCAGGTTGCAGATATTCTGATTCTGCAATGCAATCAAATTTCAGACCTCAGTGTAAGAACTCTTAACTAGGAAAGTCTGGGCACCGGGGAATTTCAAAAAGAAGAAAAGAAATACTTGAATATCTCCCAAGCTTCATGCCCTATGCTATATTTTCTGCATTGAAAATGCAGGCTTTGGATAATTGTGCATAAATATAAATGGAAGTCCACTTGTCTGCACAGTATATTCCAGGAAAGATTTTTGAAATTAAGGCATTTGAGAAAATTATGTATTAAAAAGTGAGAAGCATCAGAACTCTAAGGGGCTTTGAGATCATCCTATTATTTTATTTTATTGATGGAGAAAGAAAGGTCTAATTAAGTTGAGTGACTCTTGCCCAAGTTTACATATGGCGTCACATGTATTGAGGTTTGATGGGTCTCCTGACTCTCATTACAATGGTCTTTAATATTAAATATATAGCAGCAGAAAAAGAATTTATAGCCAACATCCGTTTTTGCAACCTGAAACAAGTGGCATTTTTTTCGTCACAAATATATATTAACTGAAAAGATATGGAGTTTTGCTTTGTTTCCACCAATCAAATGAGAAAAAGAATGAAAAATCCATATGTTGAAATAGCTAAATAATGACCTAGGATTGCTAACTATACCTTTGCAGAAAAATTTATGAAACAAGAATTTAATGTACACAGAAGTTTAACTGAAAAATACCTGAGTGGAAAAAAAAAAAGTAACATTAGCAGGTCAGTTATAAAAAAGATAAAGCCAAAACAAAGAAAACAAGACAACGGAGAATTTTACCATTTCATTATTCATGGAAATAATCTCATGTGGGCACGTGAACATGAAGACATGGAGAGACAAACAACATCTTGAAAGCACCTTGTAGCATTTTTCTCCTGTGAATCTATAATAGCATGCATATATGAGGGAAAAATTCTTTGGATTTTGGCAGTGTTCTTACAGTAACTAGCTGCAGTGGGGATGTTTGTGGGTATGTCTTTACATAAACTAAACAGAATAAGACAAATTAGGTGAGTGGCTGTTATCTCTGAATTAGGGTAAAATATGAATGATGGAAAGAGGGACCTTTTCAGATGGTACACCCAAAAGTCTTGGTTAATAGTGACCCATTGACTAAAATAACCAACTCTATAAGGCAAATTAACTTCTTTGAAGTTCATCAGGGTATTATTATAGAATATTAAACATATGGAAGAAAAAATGATGCAAAGATTATTTGTCACAGTGTGAGCGATATTTCCATTGAACATTGAGGAAGAATATATAAGGCATAAAATGATTACCATTATAATGTACATATTAAAACCATATTAGTGTGTTGAACTGCTTCACTTTTTCTTTCCAGCAGACATCAAACTTGGGTGTCTAGATTTGGATAGTTTCACAGAATAAAATTCCATAGCTTTAAATTCTATAAATGTTGTATATAAAATCAATTTGAGAAAAGGCCATAAGCATGCTCTCAAAACTACTGTTTCACTTTCCAGAGTAAAGGCACAGCTTTCTCCCATTTTGTATCTTACTGCGGTGCATTACCTGGAATGTTAAAACCTAGGGGGACATCAAACGAGTAGATAATTCAATATATTGATTTCAGGTACCCTCTTTTAATCAATTTGGATATAGTCAATTTGGGCATAGAGCTGAATTCTCTGCTCAGGGGATCACAAAGCTGCAAAATGTTGACTGAGGTGTACATATCTTTTTGAATCAGTGTTTTCATTTTCTTTGGGTAAATCCCCAGTGGTGGAATTACTGGGTCATATGATATTTCTATTTTTAAATTTTTGAGGGACCACTATACTATTTCCCACAGTGGTTGCACCAGTTTATATTCCAATCAAGAGTACATCAACAGTCCCTTTTCTCCACATCTTCACCAACACTTGTTACTTCTTTTTTCTTTTTCTTTACTTCTCTATCTTTCTTGGGTACTAGCCATTCTGAGTGATATGGGGTGATATATCACTGTGGTTTTTATTGATCAGTAATGTTGAGCATCTTGTCATGTGTCTGTTAACCATCTGTATGTATTGTTTGGGAAAATGTCTATTTAGGCCCTCTGCCTGGTTTGTAATTGGATTTTTTTTGGTGTTGAGTTATATAAATTCTTCATACATTCTGGATATTAATCCCTTATTGGATATATAATTTTCAAACATCTTCTCATTCCCTAGTTTGCCTTTTCATTTTGTTGATGGTTTCCTTCACTGTGTGAAAGGTTTTTTTTTTTCTTTTAATTTATTTTGATGTGGTCCCAACAGTTTTGTGTGTGTGTGTGTGTGTGTGTGTGTGTGTGTGTGTGTTTGTTTCCCTTGCCCGAGGAGACATATCCATAATGTCCCAGAGGAGACATATCTGATGTCCCAGAGATCTCTGCCTATGTTCTCTTTTAGGAGTTTTCAGGTCTCACATTTAGGTCTTTAATCCATTTGGAGTTTATTTTTGTGTATGGTGTGAGAAAGTGGTCCAGTTTCATTCTTTTGCATGTAGCTGTCCAGTTTTCCCAACACCATGCATTGAAAAGACTATCTTTTCCTGATTGTGTATTCATGCTTCCTTTGTCATAGGTTAATTGATCCTTGTAGGTAAGGATTTATTTCTGGACTCTTTATCCTGTTCCATTGATCTCTGTGTCAATTTTTGTGCCATTACCATACTATTTTTATTACTATAGCTTTGTAGTATATCTTGAAAATGAAAACATTAATTTGAAAAGATATATGCACCCATATATCTATTGTAACATTCTTTACAATAGCCAAGGTATAGAAGCAACCCAGGTATCCACTGATAGATGAATGGATAAAGAAGATGTGGTATATAATGGAATATTACTCAACCATAAAAAAAGAAAGAGATCTTGCCATTTGCAACAGCATGGATGGACCTAGGGGGTTTTATGCTAAGTGAAATAAATCAGAAAGAGAAAGATACATACCATATGATCTCACTTACATGTGGATTCTAAAACAAAACAAAACAAATGAATAAACAAACAAAAAGCCAAATAGACTCTTAAATATAGAGAACAAACTAGTGGTTGCTAGTTGAGGGGGTGGGGTGGGGGGGGGAGGTGAGGGGATGGGTGAAATAGGTGACAGGAAGTAAGAAATACAAACTTCCAGTTATAAAATAAGTAAGTCATGGAGATAAAAAGTATGGCATACAGAATATAGTCAGTAATATTGTAATAATGTTATATGGTGATAGATGGTGACTACACTTATTGTGGTGAGCATTGAGTAATATATAGAATTGTCAAATCAGTAAGTTGTAAACCTGAAACTAATATAACATTGTATGTCAATTGTACTTCAACAACAGTAATAATAATAACAATAACAAAAGTGTTGGCCCCAGGGCTGCAAACTCATCTTAAGCACATCCAAAGTCCTCTTCCAAACTCCTTAGTTGTTGAAAACATAAATTTTCTTGAAGCTCTTTGACTGAGATCTCTATTTCTTGGTAGCTATAGACTAAGATCACTCTGCTCAGAGAGGCCACCCTCTGGTCATTGACATGTGGTGCTTGTCTCTCAAAACATGGCAGCTTACTTCTCATATGCTGGAAGGAGAATCTCTTTGAATGGAGGGCTCAGTACCTCTTTAACAGCTTTCCCAGACTAAACCATACTCACCCGGGATGATCTTCATTTATATTTGCTTAAAGTCAACTGATTTGGGATCTTAATTACATCTGCAAAATGCCTTAACCTTTGCTATCTTATATAATATAATAATGAGAGTGAAATCCATCATATCTACAACTCACCCACTCAAGAGGAGAGGATTAAACAGGATGTATGCTGCAGGGGTTGGGAATCTGGGGATTATTTTATAATTCTGCCTAGGATAGTGTACTTTCCAGAAATTAAGAAAGAAAAAAAAACTCAGTGGTTGGTAAAAAGCTATATTACCAGTCATGTATCTCTAGTTATTTCTCCTTTATCTAAATCCTCATTATCTGTATTGAGAAAATAAATAGATTTGGGTGTTTTTTTTTGTTTGTTTGTTTGTTTTTTTTTGAGATAGGGCTAGTTCTCCCTTTCCTGGTTTCTCACAAGCATGAATTATAAATGGATTAGATTGCCTGGAGGTTATTAGATGTATTGGACTGAACATGCCAGAAGAAGCATCAAAGAATAAATATTAATTATTAAAGATGTTTGAATCAAAATTCATAATGTCAAAAGACATTATTAGTGAATTGGTTTATGACATACTTTCGAACTTCTTTCTAGTGATATTTCCTGAACTTTAGAGGCTGGAAAACTGAAAATCACAGTACTTAGATTCCTTTGCAAGTTAAGATTACAGAGTGATTTAGAAATATTTGCATGCATTTGGAAAATAGAAAGTGAGGGTGATGCTGGAAATTTGCTCCTTCTGAGAGTCCTGCTGGTAAGCAAAATTGTGGAGCCTTATTTACTTTCCTATTTAATAATGCATTTATTTATTTCACCAGACACTTAGCAGAGGGATCATAGGCATCAAGAGGACTGAATGGGACATTGTTTTGATCATGACCATTATAACATGGTTCTGAAACCAGTAGTGCTTTATCAGTCATGGACGGGGCTTTCTAGTTACGGTGATATTGTATAGATTGAGAAGAAATAGCTCTAAGGTTAGTCTCTTAATTCAGTAGGTGGCTTCCTTATCATAGAAGAGGTGGTTCCTTTGGTGGCTCATTCTCTGTTGTGGCTTTGGTAGTCTTCTCTGAAAGCACAATGATTCTATAAACCATCTCTTTTGGCTTTAACTAGCCAGAATATATTCTTTGTTACTGGACATTACCCATAATAGTAGCACTTTCTTATCTTTCCTTATCCTCTCTGTTTCTGGGGAGAGAGAGTCACACTACTGTGTAGAACAATAATTTTAGTTGCTTTTTTATACTTCTGAGTCCCTTGGGATATGAGTGGAGCAATTCTCTTTACCGATGCTCTTTTCCTTTCCATGCAAGAGATTTGAAAATGACCCCCTTATAGTGTGGATCTAATTATATTTGTACCTAAGAGCATTTGTTCCCAAATCTACTTGGTGGAAAGGAAGAAGGCAGTTGGTTCTTAAAGTTCAATCCTATTAAAACATTAAAAAAAAAAAAATCTCTTTGATAGCCCAGAGAGCTTGCATTATTGCCAGTTATAGATTCACTAGGAGTTTTCAAATTTAATGACCTTTTTTATAGTTAACGTGTATAGGTTAAATTGTCCACTTTCCCATGGTCATTTTCCCTGCAGGCAAATTAATTTTCTTCTTTTTCTCTGCTACTTTAAAAGTTTGGCTCCATAAAACCCAAAAATTATTTTAAAAGGATGGATTATCATAATGTTTGAGAAATAAAGTTGAATCATGGCTTCTTTTCTATTTTGCCAGTGCTAGCATTCTGTTGTGCATCCAAAGTCTATACCAAAGAAAATGAAGTGAATGCAGCAGAAGAAATATTTGGGTTTAATATAATGAGGACTTCTTTTTTTTTTTTTAGGTTTTTTATTGTTATGTTAATCACCATACATTACATCATTAGTTTTTGATGTAGTGTTCCATGATTCATTGTTTGTGCACAACACCCAGTGCTCCATGCAGAACGTGCCCTCTTTAATACCCATCACCAGGCTAACCCATCCTCCCACCCCCCTATAATAAGGACTTCTTGACAGAAAGTCTGTTTGGCAGGGTGCCTACCTTAACATCATGTCATGTGCATAGTGTGAGTTAGTCCTCAGAGAATATCCAATATTTGAATTTTGATGAAATTCTGGACGATTAGCCAAATTTTTTGCCTTTTACCTTAAAATACATTTTATTCAACCATACCTTATGTCTGCCAACAATGCCCTTTGTGCTCCCCCTTTCAGATCACTCACACTCTTGTAACCCTCTGTTAGAATATCCGTATCTGCCATTAAGCTATAAGTTCTATGAAGCAAATAAAGTTTACCCATGTCACTCAGGGAGAAAGGGGCTGATCCAGGCTTCAGGTCTGGTCAGTCTGAGCCCACAGATAAGATTCTTAACAGCTACAAGGGGATAACTTCCCAGTTTTGACCATCTTTGATTGTAAAACTTGAGAGATTAGTGGTAAAAATAGATGCCATACTAATAGATTAATGTGCTCTTAATCTACATTTTATGAGTTTATGGTAAATAATTATGGTTTATGACACATTTTATGAAGCTATTATAAATAAATATACCAATGAGAATCCATATGAGAATCCAGCAACAATAATAACCATTTATCAAATTCAGAGAATTCATTTGAGTTTTCAAGAGAAGGCAAGAACAAAAGAAGTTTTAAAAGATTCAGTTGGAGTACTTATTTGCCAGTAGCTTTATCTTTACAGTCTGTTTCCTCTCCCTATTTGATTCTGCTCCTCCCTTCTTATTCAGATTCTTCCACTAATGAAAATTGAGGTGGGAGGATTCTTGCTGGGGGCTATAATGACAGTATTGTAAAGTAGCAATTATAGACTCTGAAGTTTTTTGAAATGGCTTGTACTAGGGAAGAATTCTAAAGTATTCTCAATGACTAAAATATTCTCTCTTATAAAGCATTGGCCCAGAAGGACAAGTTTAGGCATATCACAGGTGCTTCTCATTACGCCTTAGCGTCTACCACTGTCTTTTAAATAGTGTGGCAGATCATTCAGCACTTTTAAAAAGTTAAGGAAAAAAATCTCTGATTTGCTAGAGCATGAATGCGATAGAAGTTAAAAAGCCTGTTACACGTATAAAATATTATTACTCTGAGATCATTTAACTTAATATCTGAAAGCTTAACATGGACGTAAAACTAATGTTTTTCTGCTTTTGATAGTAGAACCAAGTTCTGTCTCTACCCTTACCTCCACAAGAACTCAGAAAGTACCAGCAATCTATCAGCTACGTACTCGATAGCAAAAATGAAATGGAAGGTGTGGAATATGGCTCATGCAATGCCCATTTTAACCTCTAACCTTCTATGTGTTTCTTTCTGTATTGTAGAAGATGGACAGCTAGAATTATATATCCCAAGTTCCTTTGCAGCTAGTTTTCCAGATGTAATTTAGCTCTGAGAAACACACGCACTACAGGGAGACTTGAATTCCAAAATGAGGGAAATAGGGAAAGAAGAAGCGACAAGCATCCATTTTTCTGGCACATGACAGGTCTGCATTTATCACTTCACTAGCTTTCTACAGTCAGAGTGGCATTTACCCAATGATGACAGAGGCAGTGTGGTGCTATGTTTACCAGTTTTCTGATTTGGTAACTGTGGTTTTCCTGAACAGAGGCAGGATGCTTCTGAGGGGTGGTGGTTTCCTGGGAAGGTCCTCTAGCTCTTGCAGCCCATTTGTAAGCAATGGGATATATTGGGATACTGTATTCCATCAATTCTAAGTGAATTTCCCCCCATTTTGAACTGGCAGTATGTTTATATTTCTTAGTAGTACATGAAATAATGATGTGTCTTATGTGTGAAGTATTGTAAATTTCCTTCTTGGAAAGAAACCATGGAAGAATCTCTTTCTTGAAAGGAACCATGTGGCAAGTTTTCTGCAGCTCAGTCCTATCTGATAGGAGTATTCTTTGCTTCACTCTTAGTCAGCAGTCTATGGTACAATGAAAATGAGTATCTGACCTTTAAAATTCTACTCTAAAACATGGAGAAACACAAAATTTGCAGTTTTCTCTTCTAATCTCTGTGTTCTGACCACCAAAGACAAAAATGGACTATTGTTCAGAAAAACTACAGTGACATACATATTGCTGCATAAGATGTGTAGGATGTCTTTAAAAAGGCAGGTTTGTCATAATTTACTAATAGGCATTAAACTTTATCAACCTGCAATCCCTGAAGAATAAATAATTCTGATTATTAGACTTTCCCAAATTGATATTACTAAAAGCTGTAATTTATTACATGCCAGAGATTTTGTCCATTGCCTTCTCTGAACTCCATATTGTATTTGAAACATCAAGACAATTTTAAGGAAGCAGGCATAATGTTGGAAAAATAATTTGTCTTTTGCCTCAACTTTCATTGTTAATCGATTTTTCGACCTGTAAGTATTCAGATTCAGAAAATGAAATATTATGATACCCAAGACCCACTTGAAAAACTCTACCTTGTGCTAACAATAAAGGCACAATTGTAATTATACTTTTGTGCTCTTAACAGTCAAATATTAAAAAACAACTTGACAAACAGCTTGTTAGTTGGTGTTTAACTCTATATTCCAGGCCTTCAAGAATTCCATTTTGATAGAAATGTTTCTAAAATATCTTTTCTGCCTTCCTCCTATTTTAAATTGTATTATATTTCCTATGATACATGCTTGTGCTATAATTATCAAGCATCATGACCAAGTGTAGATCTAGGTGGGAAGGGATTTATTACTGATGGGGCATCTGTAGCCATGTGGGCTCTGAAGATTTTCTTAGAAAAGAATTCCAGTTCTAGCATATTTGTTTTCATCTCTTTCTTTTTTTCCGAAGGTTGAGTTTAAAATTCGTTGCTTCATGACTTCCTAAGCTGAACTCAAAAGCTGTATTTCTGTAAAAAGAATTTGCGCATGAAAGGCTGAAGCGGAAAATGAACAATGAGTAGAAAATTACCTTATTATTAACTCTTCTCATCAGTGTCCTTTGACTCACTTGCACAAGTTTCAATACCATTATTTCTGTATCACTAACATCATGTATCAGAATGCCCTTGGATTCCTGTTTTGTTGCCTTATTCTTATAGATCGAATATTCTTCATTATTTCAAATATTTATGACGATGAATTTTTGGAAGACTCAGTGAAAATGTACATATTCTTTATCCTTATTGGATAATATCTGCTTACGTAATACTAGATTATAATTTTTGTGACGTTTTACTTTAAAGAACAACACAGATACAAGTAAATTTATAATTGCATCTTTATTCTAGAACAATATTGAAAGTTCTCTAATGGATCTTTCATGCGATGGCATTTCACATTTAGAGGCTGAATACCACAGTTCATAGGTCGAATATATTAAATAACATTGAAAATTCAGGTAGATAATAAAAAGTGTTTTTTCTAAGCTTATGCTTGCTTTCTTAAAAGTTTCTTGGTGTTCCATATGCAACAGGAAACTATTGGATTCTTACCATATGTCAGACCTTGTATTAGATCTGCAAAAAGAAACATCTAGTAACAAGGCCAAATGACACTGTTATCTCAGAAAAGCCTCTATTTTATTGAAAATGCACAGGAATGGGGTGCCTGGGTGACTCAGTTGTTTAAGCATCTGCTTTGGCTCAGGTCTTGATCCCAGCATCCTGGGATTGAACCCTGCATGGAGCCCCCGCATAGGGCTCCCCGCTCAGCAGGAAGCCTGCTTCTTCCTCTCCCTCTGCCTGATGCTCCCCATGCTTGTGCTCTCTCTCTCTGTCAAATAAATAAATAAAATCTTTAAAAAAAAAAAGGAAAAGAAAATGCACAGGAAGGATAAAACCAATTACAGTGTGTATTCATTTATCCATAACTAGTTTCTGTTCTGTCAGCAACAAATAAGAATTCTTAACAAACACTGTTAGCTAATTAATACAGTTCCATTATGTAGTATTGAACCATAGTTTTTGATTAACTGAGAAACAGGGAAAACAAGTAGCTATTATATTTGATTTTATATCTGTAATTTCATAAAGAAGTACTGTTTCAAAATATTTAAGAATATATGTCATCAATAATAAATATTAAGTTTACTTTTATAAAGTGATAATTAATATCTGCAAACTACTCTAAGGTCTGATTGTTTTTCTTTAAACAATCACCTATTTAAATTAAGTTCAAATTTTTGAAACAGCAAAACTTACTCTGCAACGAGCCTCTATGTACAAAAACCTTGATGCGTTATTCTAATTACATTCTTTGGATATATTCCAAGAACGATAAGAGATATCCAAAGAATATGCACATTTTAAAAATGTTTCTAAGTAAGGGTGCCTGGATGGCTCAGTCGGTTAAGTGGCCGACTCTTGATTTCGGCTCAGGTCATGATCTCAGGGTCCTGAGATGGAGCCCCGTGTTGGGCTGTGTGCTCAGCACAGTCTCCCTTGAGATTCTTTCTCTCCTTTCTCTCTGCCCCTCCCCCACCCAAAAAAATAAATAATATCTTTACAAAAAATGAAAAAAAAGAAGTATTTCTATATATATTCTTAAAATCTCCACAATATTTTAATGGTACTATACTTTGTTAGTTAGGAAAGATTATAATCCATAGAGATGGATGTTCCCTGACATATGTCTATTTTTGTTCCATTGTTTATTATCCATCCATAGCATTATCCATCTATAGCATTATTGTTTAGCCCACAGTACTCACTTGCTTTATTGTTCATTTTCTCTTTGTGCTGTCTACGTATACTGCAGACAATAAGTAAACTTCCTCTTTCTAATGTCCCAGCACACTGACTCTATTGATGAGTATAATTTCAGGGACACATGATAATACCTTCAGTGGCTGCAAGTACTGTGTCCGTGGCTATAACTCTCCCTTCTTGTTGCAGATGGCTCTTGGGAACTAATTAGAAGAATACTTTCAACCAACCCTAATTGATTTATGTGGCAACATAATATTAGGCACTTAACACCAGGATGTTAAACAATAGAAAGTATCTAATATAGGGTATAGATAGCAAATAAGGATAATGCATTCCCAGAACTGAGATGTTTTATTTTTTTTATTTTTATTTTTTTTAAAGATTTTATTTATTTATTTGACAGAGAGAGACACAGCGAGAGAGGGAACACAAGCAGGGGGAGTGGGAGAAGGAGAAGCAGGCTTCCCACTGGGCAGGGAGTCCGATGCAGGGCTCGATCCCAGGACCCTGGCACCATGACCTGAGCCCAAGGCAGACGCTTAATGACTGAGCCACCCAGACGCGCCAGAACAGAGATGTTTTAGTTCTTTCAAGTAAACTAGCCAATATATCATATGATTTCATGTAAGTTTTCTTTTGTTGTTTGCCTTATAATTTTGGTAAAGCTCCATTTGAGGTTTCAGTTGATCTTAGTATTGGCTTTAATAAGTGAATCAAATGAAATACCTCTGTATTGAGTTCATCAATAAGTCTGAATGCTCAAGAGTAGTAGGGAAGTCATGTGTGCCAGGCATTGTGAGGTCAAGGGATTAAAATGGAAGAACATTAAAGGGAAACTTAAGAACCTAAGACTGGAAATGTTGATACATAATGCAAGGATTGACCAACATGTGTCTTCTCAATATATTTTATTTGCTGGATTATTGAGTAATTTATCAGGAAAACTCAACACATCAAAAAATTAATATTATTAAAAAGTTAATTATTCAAGAATTTCTATTCCTATTCAAAATTAGTATTATTTCTAAAGAGATTTCTCTTATAGGTATTATTAGGTAATGTGTCCTACTTCTAATAAGTTTCCAAGTTTTTGGAATCCCCCCACCCAGCACTGAATTTGCAATGGTGTTATGGGGACAGGAAACAAAAATTAAAACTTCATTTGTAAATGGGAAGAATGGAAGACACTCAAAATTCACTGGTCCATAGCAATCCTAGATTTGTGTAGAGCAGTCATTAGGAGGAATTTTCTTTTTTCTCTGTATTTCCTTACTGTCTTCTGGGGAATACTTCTTATTTTTTATTCTCCATAACATTTTTAAAATGAATGTTGGAGATTATGCTCTTCTCAAGGGATCTCAGCCTAAAAGTCATTTTACTGGTCATGTAAATTTAGTGTCCCAGAGATTATTTCAAGTCAGAATTGGTAACAACTCTGTTTTGGCTTATGGTTTCTTTGGTAATTAAATTCTCAAAAACTTAATAAAATTCTTCTTCTTCTTCTTAATTTCAATTTTTCCATGTAATATTAACTACATTTAATGTTCTGTCTTAGATGTAGTTCTCAAATTTGCTTTAAGATGTCAGCTGTTTAATCGAATATATACAGGAAAGACAGAATAGTGTCAACAAGGGGTGCCCGGGTGGCTCATTTGGTTAAGCATCAGACTTAGGATTTTGACTCAGATCCTATCTCAGGGTTTTGAGATCAAGCCCTATTTTAGGCTCTGTGCTCAGTGGGGAGTCTGCTTGGGATTCTCTCTCACCCTCTCTCTCTCTCCCTCTCTCTCTCTCCCTCTCTCGCTCTCCCTCCCCCTGCTTATGCTCTCTCTCTCTCTAAAATAAATAAATAAATCTTAAAAAAAAGAATAAAAAGGAATAGTGTCAGCAAGATGGCTGAATAGGATGTCCCTCCATGGGGGAAATGGACATAGGTGATCACAGCATACAGACTTCCAGTTATAAGATATATATGTTCTGAGGATATAAAGTCCAGCATGGTAAATGTAGTTAACAATACTCTATTGTATATTTGGAAGTTGCTAAGAGAGGACATCTTAAAAATTGTCACCAGACATGCACAAGGTAACTATGTGAGATGATAAATGTGTTAACCAACCTTATTCTGATAATCATTTCACAATGTATACTTTACAAAATCGTCACCTTGTCCCCCCTTGAACTTACACAATGTTTTTATTTTATTTTATTATTTTATTTTATTTTATTTTATTTATTTTGAGAGAGAGAGTGTGTGAGTGGGGGTGGGGGGTTAAGGGTCAGAAGGAGAGAGAGAAAGGATCTTAAGCAGGCTCCCCACCCGGTGCAGAGCCCAGCGTGGGGCTCCATCTCATGACCCTGAGATCAGAACCTGAGCAGAAATCAAGAGTCTCATGCTTAACTGACTGAGCCAGTTAGGTGCCCCACAATATTATATGTCAATTATAATGATCTCAATAAAGCTGGGGAAGAAAAACAAAAGAAGCCAGTAGTGGACTGCTCTCTAGTAAACCTTCACTTGAATGATATCTCTTAAAATATATATTTACATATATTATATATACATACATATGTATATATATGTATATATATGTATGTATTTACATATATGGAGGATAAAACCTGTTAGAACTTGTTTTCATATGTCCATTATTAGTTTATATTAATGTGGATTGTGGCTGCCCAAAATTTTATTTTGTTTGCATAGATACAAAGAAGCAAACTAAAATGGGAAAACTGTTGCAATAAACATGTAAGACTGATCTCTGACCCACTGATGGCATATAATGAGAGAAACACACACATATCAAGTCTAAACTAACCCAGGGACACCATACAAAGCAATAGAAGTCATTTAGTAAATACAAATAACTCTAAACATTACTATATTTATATATGATATAATAATAATGTGCAAAATTATTTAAGTTGTCAGGTGGTACTTTTTAGTGGATACAAGCACAGGTTCTAAAATCAGAAGGAAACGGTCTATCACTTGCCACTTTTGTGCCCTGTGCAGATTGTTTCAGCATTTTATTTCTCTTTCCATCTTTGAAAATTGCCTGTCACCCATTTACAATAGTATAAAAAAAAAAAATTCTTAATCACTGCTTTACATGCCCAGCTGTGCTCTGAAGTCAAAACATCATCGAGATGTATGTAAGTGTTCATAAGTTGATACTCTCAGGACATCTCTTGTCAGGGATTCCTGACCTTTACTAAAACAAAATACTAGATTTAAATTTATGTAGAGAAATGCCATAGAAAATGTGTCTCCCATAAAAAGGGAAAACTGGCTGGCAGAAGGATTTTCATCAGTTGTCTTTCTTTGAGTTCTCTCTTACAGATTACCAGTGATCCCTGGACTCTCTAAATCCTGGGATCTTCTGCTCACTTCCTAAATTTCTAGCTTGTAAAGTATGTCAGGTGAATAAGTAAAAATTGGATCCAGGTATTTTGTTTTTCTTTACTACAGCTAAAACAATGAAGCTTTTTTTTTTTTAAAGCAAATCTTCAAAAGTCAAGGTAAAGAGGGAATGACTTTTTTTTTTTTTTTTTTTTAAAGCAAATCTATTTACAATGTGTAAGATGAAACCTTATAATCATGGAAATTCAAATGCCACAACCCCATTAGGGTGTATGAGATGATTTGATATATGTAAATATTATGAAATGATTTTCACAATCAAGTTAACACATTCATCACCTCCATAGTTTGTTTGTTAGTTTTGGTGAGGATGTTTAAGGTCGACTTTCTTAGCAATTTCAAGTATACAGTACAGTATTATTAACTATAGTCACTACAGTGTATATTACATCCTCGTAACTCATCTCATAACTGAAAATTTGTGCCCTTTGACCAGTTTCTCCCCATTTTCCCCATTTCCCTAACCCATGACAACCACCATTCTTTCTGTTTCTGTGATTTTTTTTTTTAGATTCCACATGAGTGATACCATATAGTATTTATTTTTCCTTAACAGTCTTTTTTCACATAGCATTATATTCTCCAGGTTAATCCATATGTTTTAAATGGCAGGATTTCCATCTGCCCCTCCCCTACCTCCTGCACACACAATCTATAGTAGCAATGTATGAGAGTTCCAGTTGTTTTATATACTGCCAACATGTGATATAGTTAGCCGTTTTAATATTAGACATTCTAATGGCATTTCATTTTGGTTCTAATTTATATTTCCGTGAAAACTAACGATGCTGATCATCTTTTTTTCCCATGCTTATTAGTCATTAGTACGTCATGTTTTGTAAGGTGACTATTCAGATGTTTTGCTTATTGTTATTGGCTTTTTTTGTGGGCTTGTTATTGCATCATAAGAGTATATTTTTAAAAGCTTTCTCTGAAATTAAAATGTAATTTGCTCTGCAAATACAGAACTCAAAACTGCTGGTTGTGTAACAAAAGCAATGTTAAGTGTTATTCTGAATACATTTTAAATTCAGAGTATATTTTACATAGAATTGAGATCAGAGATGATCTGGTAGTCATTCTGTTCACTGTGTCCATTTCTGACCCTTGAATAAATTCCATTGATTCAGCCACATTCTGAATTAGCTGTTAAATTGAACAAAACATTATTGAAAATGCAAATGGTGCCTTTAAAGTCTTTTGTCAGTCATTGGCTTTTTGGATTTGAAAACACAGTACAGTTGCCATGCAGATGCTGAAGTAATTCACACTATATAAAGAAATGAGTATTCAAGCACTAGGGAGCTATTTATTTACAATAAGATACAAATATTGCAGAGAACTTTTTTCATTTGTTTTTCATATTTTTTATAATATGAGGCATACAATAAGTTGTATAAGTTGTTTGTATAAATTATCAGAGGTGAGTACTTTTTCTTTTTCTTTTTAGAAAATTGATGATAGTCGCTAATCCCAGTAGATGTTAGGCCTAATTTATCCTTAACAAGCTTATTGCTTAGAGTCCCCCCAAGGTGTGTTAAACACAGAAGGTAATACCAGTTTTTAATTATATTTCTACCATTGAGGTGTTTTAATGTATTGCTTTAGAATTCCACCTGAATAAAATTCTGTAAATCAGTTTCTCTAGAGACTGGTAATTTGAATCTGTCATTTCCCCCTTTAAAATGACAATTTATATGCTATTCAAGCAAATCAAAAGCCAACAAGAATTTTATTTTACCAAGCCATCAAAATTTGACTTGTTTGATATTCTCTTTATATTAAAGCTGCTTGGCAGTTGAGGAACTAGACATTTTCATTCATTTATTTATTCTTTCAACAAACATATAGGGAGCGTCGTTACATAGCAGATACTATTGTAAGTGTTGAAGACACAATGGTATCAACTCAGATCAGTTTTTGGCTAAAATGGCTCACTGTCTACCGGGGGGGAAAAGAGTCCATGGGTAATTATAGCTTTTAAGTAGTCTATTTATACTATAGTAAATACTTTTGAGAGTTAGTATACTTACATGGACTTATATGGATCCTGTTAATATATTGTTCAGGAGGGGAAGTTTATTGAGCTTGCTTATCCTGGGTATTGTACACTTGATTGAGTTAATCAGGTAAGATCTTTCAAGTTCTTAAATGTATCTGTGATGCAGAAAATGGGGGAGAACTCTATACTTAAGTTGGAATTTTACAAACCCCCAAAACAAAATTAGTTGAAAATGCTTTACCCAACAATATAGATGAAATATTTTTCTATGCAGTTTAGTATAAATACAGTTAGCAACTGTTAGGACTGTGGTGGGTTTTTATATGAATCACTCAATCTTCATAGCTAAGTAATTTGTATAAACACTTAGTACAGCTAAGAGGATCACCTCTTATCTGGCTGAGACTTAAGTTCTTTTTTCCTAGGTCCTCAGAATCTTCTTCACTATCATATATATTTATTTATAGCATGATAGATTGATGTGGGATGCTGCTTTCTAGTTTCAGAGGTTTTATTGTAAGTCTCTGCTTATGCACCAGCCTAGAAATTCTCCTTCAATACAGAAATTATGAACTCCATCATGTAAAATTTCATTATATTCAAATTGATTTCTGTATGTATTTTGAGAAATGTAATAATTTGTGTTCTAATATATTTGAAACAGAAGTTGTTGCTGTTATAAATGTATTTTAACTCCTGTTATTGTAATAAGGCAGGAAATAAATACATTTTAAGAAGTTAAAAATGAAGCTGAAAAATATAGGCAATAAAAACAGGAGTTAAAAACTGAGGGTTGCTGGAGTGGGGGGTGGGGTGGGAGGGATGGGGTGACTGGGTGATGGACACTGGGGAGGGTATGTGCTCTGGTAAGCGCTGTGAATTGTGCAAGACTGTTGAATCTGAGATCTGTACCTCTGAAACAAATAATGCAATATATGTTAAGAAAGAAAAAAAGAAGAAGAATGTAGCAGGAGGGGAAGAACGAAGGGGGGGAAATCGGAGGAGGAGACGAACCATGAGAGACAATGGACTCTGAAAAACAAACTGAGGGTTCTAGAAGGGAGGGGGGTGGGAGGATGGGTTAGCCTGGTGATGGGTATTGAGGAGGGCACGTTCTGCATGGAGCACTGGGTGTTATGCACAAACAATGAATCATGGAACACTATATCTAAAACTAATGATGTAATGTATGGGGATTAACATAACAATAAAAAAAACCAGGAGTTAAATTGGGTAGAGAGATGTGCCATTGTTATTGAGTAGAGGAGAGGCAGCTGAGAGAAAGTTATTCTGAGGCTTGGGCTTGCATTGTTGTCCCAATTCAGCGAGGGGAAACTGGAGTGTGCTTAAAATGAACTACATGATCTGTGCTGGGATTAAAAACTTCTGTGGGTGTAGTTAAATTCTTCAACCTGGCGGAAATTGAGAATTGCTTCATCAGGTTTGCTGAGTAATTTAAACAAAGGATGCTCAATATTTTCCTATATTTCTTGCATTTGAGTTTTCTGTGGACCAGAAGTTAGATCAGGGAGATAGTTACCAGCAATTCTAAGTGGTAAAATTATGGATTTTTTAAATATTTCATTGTGACCTCCACATACCAGGCAAGCTTATAACAACATATCTGAGATGTTCCCAAATATCAAGTTTTGGATTTTTGTCAGAATAAATAAGAATGCATTCAACTAGGTTTAATTCCATTTATAAAATTAATATTTGAAAGAAAAGTAATTTTCCTAAAAAGATTGCTGAGCTTTGTTATTAAGATTAGATTGTCTTTTGCTGACAAAGTTTTTACTTCAAAAATGTCAAACACATAGCACAATTTTGCTTAAGACCTAAATATGTATTGGTTTAAGGTGACATGATAGAACCATCGGCATACTTCCAAGTTCAGGGTAGAGGTGAAATAGTTAATTGTTTACACCAATATTGTTTTTGAATAAATTTATACTACCTAATATTTACTCCTTCTTTTTTGGAATTCATTCCTACCATTACTGGTATAAAAAATCATATTAGATGGTAGTATAATTAATAGTATGAGATAAGCAAATTTGCAGTAAAAGTCCCTTATTGCCGTAAAAATATTTTCAAATCCAACTCATATTTATGGAAATTGCATACTGAAAATCTTAACCCTGATTTATATAACACTGCTCTTAGCAAATTGAAGATTATGGTATGGCTAATTACTTACGCCAGTATACTTTAAACTTGTTTGTGCTGTTCTGCATTGTCCTATGTTTGTGTTGGTTTTCATGCTGTTTTAGTTTTTTTTTATATTATACTACTTATTCCTTTTCTGTTTCCCTCACTGGATCCACAAATCATATTTTCCCTTAGGTACTGTTTATTTCACTGAATTTCGAGTGAGTCATTACATCTTGGCAAGTTTATATGCCTTTACTCTGCTAGCTTTTACCAAGAAAGCTAGAATCAAAGACTTGATTCTTTGGACTTACCTGTGCTCAGATGTTTAGCATCTAGAAGTAAGAGCGTGAAACTCTTCAATATAGTGGATCTATTTCTATGTTATTTTCTAATTTTGGCATATATGCAGGATGGGTAGAAGTGGGATTTCACTGTTTTCAAAGCTTTGGTAAAGATATTAAAGTAGGGGCTCCTGGGTGGCTCAGTCATTAAGCGTCTGCCTTCGGCTCAGGTCATGATCGAGCCCCACATCAGGCCCCCTGCTCCATGGGAAGCCTGCTTCTCCCTCTCCCACTCCCCCTGCTTGTGTTCCCTCTCTCGCTGTGTCTCTCTCTGTCAAATAAATAAAATCTTAGAAAAAAAGAAAAAGAAAAAAAAGGTTATTAAAGTAGTTTCATTAAGTCCCTTAGTAGACACCCTCCTAAAGATCTAGACTTCAAATTCAGTATCAAGGAATATATGTTTTCCTGGGTCAATGAAAGAGGAGAGGTTGAAATGGGAATTTTGGATGGCACTAAACAACATTTTGGACACAGATAGTTGTCACTACTCTAAGTAATTGCATTGGATGATTTTTATATGGTTGTGATATTGGCTGCTGTAGATACATAGGTATGTATATGGTATTTCTTTGAGGGAGGACTGGAGTTTCTCTAGGGGCTAAGCCTGCTCCCATTCAACTATTATCCTGACAATAGATTGTGTTTTGGTTGAAGGCTGCTTTATCCCTGATGCTGATGCTTGTTCCTGCAGAGTCAGTCCCATGAATCAGAGCTCTAACAACCTATTATCTGGTCATGTTCCACTTAATAGTTTCTCCTCTTTCTAACTTGTTAAATTTTATTTTACGATAGGTTAAAAAAAACCAAAAACCTTAGTTTATCATGCATTCTCATCAACATAGGCTTTATAATTAACTTCATGTTTTGAGTTCATTTAGTTTCATAGGCTATTTGGAACTCTAAAGAACTCATCTTGTTTAAATAATTAGACCTTTATAAAATCCCTTCAAGCTTATATTTCTTTGTATGAGTTTCAAGAATCTACTCTGAAATAGTAAGATTAAAAAATGGGGTTTTATTTGCCTTATTTATTTATTCATTTATCTAATACCAATATTGACTGAGGGCTTACCATGTTCTAGGCATTGTTTTTCATCCAGGAGATAGAGAAATAAATTAGACAATGAAAGCCTCAGCTCTCTTAAAACCTGTATTCATGGCGGGGAGATGGAGGCAAACAAACAAATAAGTATGCAAGAAAAATATGAAAGAGTAGTAACTGCGATACAGAGAAGTAAAATAGGATAGTATCACATTGTGCTTTGATAGCCAGGCCTGGCCACCCTCAGGAAGTAATCTATGTGCTGAAATTTGAAGGAGATTTTTATCATTCATCAACACAAAGACATTGACTATACCTTATCCTGAATGAAAGAAAATATGTGGAAATGAAGGACAGAAGACAGACAAGATGTATCCTAATATTTTAGCAATATTTCTTTAACTTTATTGTGTTATTAAAATTATTGATGGTGCTTTTTTATAATCCAGAGTTTAGAGGTCATTTATTGGGTTCAATTATATGAATTTTTATCAAATTCCTAAGTGGTCCTTGGAATGTACTTTGAAAAACTACCTGTTATGACCCATTGAGATGAGATAGACTCGCATTTAAAATTTGGTTTGGATGTCAAGATTGATGATGCTATAGATGCACCAGAAAGATATAGAAAAGTACCACAATGAGGCTTTCTGGGGAGAGCAGGGCAGGTTTCCCAAGCTCATTCAATAATGGCTGTAGAAAGCAGGGAAAGGGAACTGGTTTAGGATTCTTATGGCAGTTAGGGAGAGAAACTGAGGTAAAGGTCTTAATTTTCTGCTGGCACCAAATGATGGAGCACCTTGACTCTCTTACAGCTTGCTCAGATGCGGGGCAGAAAGGTAAGAGGGAGGGGTATGGCTTCATAACTATTGACAAACATCCAAAATGGAGCAAGACTTTATTGCACATTCAAGAATAATTTGTCGTAGCATTATGTAATCTACCTTGATTGAGTTTGAAATGAATTCTGTTCTAAGATTTCCCAATCTGTTCAATTTTTTTTTCTTTTGAGCTAATTGAATATATGCTTTGGTATATATATATATATATATATATATATATATATATATATATGGTGGCACACTTAGATAATAGTTTTGCTAGATGTGGTAGATTATATTATTGTTTAGCAAATATTTACACCCTCCCTTAACATGGAAGGAGGACAGTACTCTAATCCATTGATGTTGGACTTGACCATGTGATTTTCCTTTCACAAACAATGGAATATGGGAAAAAGTGACATGTCCAAATTTGGAAACTTTGGCCTTAAGAAGAGACATTGCATGTTTCCATTCACCTCGGTGGAAGCTTGCAATCTCAGCCTGAAAAACAAACAAACAAACAAGCTTGCTTTGAATAGCCTCTGATGGAAAATGATTAATGTTTGAAGCCAACTTGGACCAAATCCACAGTTCAGAGCCAAGCCCAGCTGAACAGAGCCCTCACTAGTCAAAATCTGTCAGTCTTCAAATTACAGTTTGAAAAGGAGCGTCTCCCAGCAACTCAAATGTTTATATGAGAATAATACTTAATGTATGCTACTCTGTTTTGAGGTAGTTTATTATACAATATTATTGTAAAAATAGCTGACTGATACACCTGATATATCTATGCCTATAAAGACTTATAGAGATATGTGGAGAGTTATACAATCACTACTCCTGTCCATTTCTTCTTATATGGTTCTACTTCCTGGACACGGATCTTATACTTCTCCTTTCCATACAACCACACCCTTCTTCTCATTTACGTTTATGATCTGGAACAAAGTACTCTATTTTAAGATTGACATGGATCTTAAATTCATTTTGACCAAATCTCTTATTTGTCCAGAACCTGGAGAAAATAGGTAAACCAAAAAACATGTGGACTAAGGCAAAAACCTGAAGTTATGTGCCATGCTTATTTATCCTTTTCTTATCTTTAGCATTTTAATTTGCTAACTCTTTGACAATAATACATTTTGGAATTTGTATGATTTCTTGTATGTTAGCATCTGACTTAACCATTTCCTCCCAATTCTCCCTTTCTTATAAGCATTTTGTTCTTATAATCACAGTAGATGTTTCCCTTTCACTGTAATCCTCACTTACTGCTATCATGACTTCCCCAGGAAATGGGTAGAAGCTAAATTTTACTGCTCTGAGTTTCTATTTGGGGAAACAGAGGTAGCATATTAGAAATTTTTTCAACAGTGGAAATAAATTTGATAAGACTCTTGGAACTTACTGACACATAATTTGTGTTCAATTTAATTGGTTGAGTTAGTGGGTAAATGGATCAATCAATATCTCCACCAGGCTAAGCCCAATTTTTTTATTAAAAATATTGGCATCAGTAAAGCTGAAGGATATTTCAGAATTCAAAGCACAACATAAGTGTTACTTCTATGTGGTAGATCATCAAGACAGAGCTCAAAAAGTTTAAGCTATTTCTAATATTCGAAGAATATTTGTAGGCATGATAATAAGAGCCTCCATCTTGAAGCTGTGTATGTATTATGATATATAATAATAGTAAGATAGCTTCTTTTAACCCCTTAGTAAGGGAAATTATTTTTCTAATTATTTTAAACATACATTTTCAAATTAATAGCCTATTAAAATACCCCTGTGAGGGTTAAGTCTTATTTTCATCATTTTACAGGAGAAAATGGAGACTAGAAAATTTGAATAAACTTACTGTGTCTATCAGGTCAGGCACGGCTATGTTGTAATAACAAATAACCCTGCAATTCAAGTACCTTAACACAATAAAAGTTTATTGTCTTGCTTATAAAAAATGCTGTGTGTCCTGGTGATTCTGCAAGGCAGTTGCCTGTGGTATGGCCATCCAGTTATTCCGGCTAAGGGAGAATCCAAAGCCCACAGCTTCCCAAACATATGGTCCCTTGAAGGGTTGAATACTGGTTCTTAAATGCCCTCACTCAGAAGTAGTACATACCATGTCTGCTCACATTTCATTAGCCAAACATAGACACAAGTTTATTCCTATGCTCAAGGGGACAAGAAGCACCATCTTCTCTTATTGCTTAGCAGAAGAAAAGAACCACTTATCATTGGAGAATAGTGACATCTGCCATGCTCACCTGAAGTTATCTAGCTAAAAAGTAGAAGAACAGGAGTATCAATCCAGATCTATCTCCAAACTTTGTGCTCTTAATCACTGGGCTCTCTGTTACTTTTTACCATAAATTAACTGGTGAACCTTTGGGAACTCAGAACAAGAAAAATTCAACGAAGGGAGGAAACTAAGAAACTTATTTCTTTGTGGAAACAGATTACTAAAGGATTTGTAGGATAACTTGAGATTCTGAAGGCTTAGGTATGTTGCACGTGCTACTTAAATTTCTACCTTAGCCTTTGGTGGCACCTGAGGGAAAAAAAGAAAACTGGAAAATTTAGGAAGACGCATATACTGAGATCATTAATGTTCTGTCCTAGGTTTTAACTCTGATTGACAAGACTTGACTACCTAGGCAACAAATGTTTTTAGGGTGGGATGACATACTCATACTAAATATGATGTTTAAAATACATTCTGCATCTCAGATGAAAACCTCTGAATATTGCATTCAGATAAACAATCTGTTTGGATACTTGGCATTCTGTCATATTGAAAAGGGATTCTCTTGAGATGTTTATCAACAGAAGAGGACTTCTCCGTTAGGATAAAAAAAGTTAATTAATGATTGATTGACCTGCTGAAATGCTAGCTGAGATATACAGCTGACCCTGGCTGTGTGGTCACTTGAGAATTCTCATTCCACTTTGCTATAAAATGGATTCATTAGTATTCTAACTGCTTATTTTATTGTTACTATAGCAATGGCCGCACTTACAGTTTTACTCTTACAGAGCAATGATATTTAATGATATTTTTATTTTGAAAGTAAAAAAGCCTTGTATTCTCACATGGTATGTCTTGCCAGAGTATAGCTGCTAGACAGATAAAGGTCAAATGGAGCAACCAGTCTAGGGTCTAATTAGATTTATTTGACTTTATTTATTTTTAAAGAATTACCACATACAAGTCCAAAATGATCTTAATTTAATTATTTCACTGGAACTTGTTTTTAAATTTTCATTTTTATATCATTTGACAGCTGAGTTATTCAAAATATCAAAAACTTAAAAACCTACTGGAAAGCTATCCATAATTATAACTATTTAAATTTTGTAGTCATGTGAATAAGATTGGAACAAAAATAGTTGTCAGGTTGACTTGATTGATTACAGAGCTGTAAGAAATTTTTTAAAAGTCTATCGTATTTATCATTTCATATAACAATAAGATGCCCAAGAAATGTTTAGAAATAAATCTGAGGAATATATATATATATATATATATATATTTGCACATTTTAGCAGTCACAAGGATGAAAATACAATTGAGAAGCGCCTTTTCTAATTAGTGTGTGGCCAATGTTGACACTTCAAGAAACAAGTTATCACTACTCTGAAGAAAATATAGCATTGGAAACAGCCATCTGAGAAGAAATTTACCCTCAGTGTCAACAGATTTATTAACTACTAACTTACCAAAGCTCACATGAAGAAGCATTAAGTAATGCTTGATGTCTTTTAGAAAAAGGTATGCACCTGTCAGGCTGTGATTTCTGGGATTAGTCACACAGATTAATTTTTCAATTAACACCTCTTTTAATATTTGATTTATTTTTCCATAAGAAAATATAGATACATTGGTTTCTTAAAATTCATGAAACTCCTGGGACGCCTGGGTGGCTCAGTCAGTTAAGCGTCTGCCTTCGGCTCAGGTCATGATCCCAGGGTCCTGGGATCGAGTCCCACATCGGGCTCCTTGCTGAGCAGGGAGCCTGCTTCTCCCTCTGCCTGCCTCTGTCTCTCTCTCTCTGATAAATAAATAAAATCTTAAAAAAAAAAAAAATTCATGAAACTCCCAAAGCAAGGGAGATATTTTAGCTTATTGCTATCACATGCAAACAAAGAAAATATAGGAATGCAGTAGAATTTTGAAAATTATAATTTAATTTGAAGATCACTAGTAAAACTTTAGATTTGCAAAGCAATTTCATAGGCATGTCTATGATGCTTATAACAGAAGTTCTGCATTGTATCTTCTGGCAGATACTTCTGATGGTACCAAAAAGAAATGTTTCCTAGTTGATAATAGACTAAAAGGAAGGATTTTTTTAAATGCATGAATATAAAAAGTGTATATTTATACACACACATGTACAGTTGATATTTTAAATTTGAAAGTATATGCTGATTCATTAAACCACATTCTGTTTTCTACTTCATTTTTCAGGAGAGCCTTCATTGATAGGGTCTAAAAAATAAGATACATGATAATGGTTTGTGAAGAAGCGTTCGACCTGTTTTTGAAATCTATTTGTTTATAGATCCAAGTAATTTGCATTTGGTTCTCTTTATTACAACCAGGAAAATGTCACAGTTGGAAAACACTCTGATGTTTTCTGATTTTCAGAAAAATAACAATAGAGCATTTAATATTTGGCAAAGATTTCACCTTAAATGTGAATTTACCCCGTATTTTTTTATGCGCTTAAGAAGTGGTCTAGGGGCGCCTGGGTGGCTCAGTTGGTTAAGTGACTGCCTTCAGCGCAGGTCATGATCCTGGAGTCCCTGGATCGAGTCCTGCATCGGGCTCCCTGCTCAGCAGGGAGTCTACTTCTGCTTCTGTCCCTCTCTCCTCTCGTGTTCTCTCTCTCATTCTCAGATAAATAAATAAAATCTTCAAAAAAAAAAAAAAAAGAAGTGGTCTATTATAGAAAAGGTATAGAATAAGGCTCAATAATCATGCAGTCTATGTAACATGAGCGGCAGAGTGTGAAACAATATGGAACAAAACAATGTAGAAAAAATTGAGTATAAATCAGAAGCAAAATATTGTATCCCTTGTTTCTGATACCTTCTGCCTCTTTGGTCTTGGGTAAGTGATTTTCTGCATTAAGCCTCAGTTTCCTGATATAAAATGGATATACAACCTCTCAATTATGTTGCAAAGAGTAAAGGAGACAATGTATGAAAAAGCTCTTTCAAAATTGAAAATCATGACACAAATTGCTATTCAACAGAATGACTCCACTGGAATCACATGAACTTGAAACTATCTTCTCATTATCATATATTCACCTGAGTTGCATGTTGACTAGCAATACTATTCTGCTTTCTTTTGCAGCCACTTCTTTTTTGTTGTTGTTGATTTTTAGCCATTTTGGATTATTTTTTTTATTTTAATTTAATTTTATTTAATTTCAAGTTAGTTAACATATTATTAGTTTCAGGGATTGAATTTAGTGATTCATCAGTTGCATATAACACCCGTGCTCAACATCACATGCCTTCCTTAATGCCCATCACCCAGTTACCCTGTTCCCCCCTCCCTTCCAACAAACCTCAGTTTGTTTCCTATAGTTAAGAATCTCTTATGGTTTGTCTCCCTCTCTGATTTCATCTTATTTTATTTTTCCCTCCCTTCCCCTATGGTCCTCTGTTTTGTTTCTTAAATTCCGCATATGAGTGAAATCATATGTACAACCGCTTCTTTGTTTTGAACAAGGCTTCTCTCATTTTCTCACCCCTATTTTTAAGCAGTTTATAATGCTACTTTACTTCTGTACCTGAAGGCATCCTAGGGAAACAGACTGAATAAGATTATCAAACTGAGAAATTTATAGTAAACTGTTTCATGTTCTCTGTCCTTGTAAACAAGGCTTTTTTTCTTCTTTTTAAATTTATTTTTTTTCACTTTTGCTCCATGATTCTTTTTGTCTTTTAAAACTAGATTCAAAAAAAATAAAAAATAAAATTAGAATCAGAGAAAATATACTAAAGCAGATACTTTACCTACAACTACCAGTGTATCTATTACCACTACTCTTTCTACACTGGTTTCTTCTGCTGCTGCTTTTACACGGGGCTAGTGTATTTTAGGTGCTGATCCCAGCATTTTATGTTTATTCTCTCATGGGATCATCATGACGAACTCATATGAAGGTTCATTTAGTATCCACAATTTGTAGTCCAGAAAACTGTGGTCCAAATAAATTACCCAGTTCAAAGTGGCTACTCACACACCCAGTGAGGTGAAATGGGCATTTGGGGGACAAGTCAGGGGCAGGAAATGAAAAATAGTCAGAGCCTGACATATACTATGTGCACAGTAGGCAAGTTTTCCAATGAAATTAACCATTCTCAACTGTCCTCTAGCAGACGATAACAAGTGGGTGTCATAAAGCATGTAACACATGGAGTCCCAGAAAAATAATCATCAGGCGATCAGATCATCAGTAAGAGTGCAATGGAGTGGAAACTGCTATGCAAGACATGATGATTTTTTCAATAAGATCTTCAACAAAAGATCTTCAGGGAAACTAAAAGGACAGCATAATGTTAGTTTCTCTCAGCCAGTCATCACCCAGATATATTTTAAAATTCTGTCTTGGGTGATACATGAATTAGGTTCAGTTAGCTCCGCCATTCAGCTTTACAGCGTACATCATTGATTAGCTTCTCTGGCTCTTCATCTCCTCATCTATAAAATGGGAATAATAACAGTATCTAGCTAGGGACTATTATAAGAACTGAATTACACAATCCATATAGCACATCTCATAGAGCCTGGTCCATAATAACTTCTACACGTGAGTGTTCTAATTTACGATATTTAGTGCTAGTGACCAAAACCCTATAAATCTTCAGTTTGTTTTAGAAAATATTTTTTTCTTATTATGGAATGAATAAATCATGGAAATAAAGGGTACAGCATAGGGAATATTGTCAATGATATTGTAATGTTGCATAGTGACAGATGATAGTTACACTTGTGGGGTTCATAGGATAACATATAGAGTTGTTGAATCACTATGTGTTATACCTGAAACTAATGTAATATCATGTGTCAACTAAAAAAAAAAAAAGGCACAAAGTTCCAGTTATAAAATAAGTCACAGGGATATAATCTACAGTGCGGGGAATATAATAAATTAATATTTTATAGTGATAGAGGGTAACTAGACCTATAGAGGTGATCATTTCATAATGTATAAAATTATCAAATCACTATGTTTTACATATGAAACTAATATAATACTGTATGTTAATTATAATTCAATGAAACTAATTTTTAAAGATTTTATTTATTTATTTGACAGAAAGAAACACAGCGAGAGAGGGAACAAAAGCAAGGGAAGTGGGAGAGGGAGACGCAGGCTTCCCGCCAAGCAGGAGCCTGATGCGGGGCTCGATCCCAGGACGCTGGGATCATGACCTGAGCCAAAGGCAGACGCTTAACGACTGAGCCACCCAGGCGCCCCGAAACTAATTTTTAAAAAATATTTTTTCCTAATTCAAAAGATTCATAGGCTTAAAGGCCAAAATCACTGTCCATTTATTTTTTTAAGATACTCAAGTGAAGACAAATCTAATTCTCTCCCCAAAATATCATTCCTACAAACTAAGAGAAAACCAGCTGAGAACATGGGTCTGTGACTCCCTTAAGATCAGTGAAGCAGGACTGAGTTGGATTTTACCATCTGAAGTCTTTCTTTAGATGAAATTCCACATTTGATTCTTTTTATGTGTGCTCAAGTGATAGTCACAATTTATAAATGTCCTGTGGTGGTAATATGCCATGAATTCTTCTCTCTGCAATAAGATTCAGCCAATTAAGTAACTTTAGGTGGGAAACCACAGGACAATCTACTCAGCAGGAACAATACTTACTACCTATATAGTTAATAATGCATTCCTCCCTTAGTCCCCAAACAGCTTTTGAACTCTTTCTTTTTTTACTGATTACCTGGATCCAGAAGTCTAATTTTTAAAATAAAAACCCAAATGTGTATATATATATTTTTTCTGAAACAACGCTCTTCCCCTACTTAAAACATTGCAAGAGACTTTTCCCTGCAGAGTTTGAAATCCACTGATCTGTGTCTCAAACCTAAAAATGAGCCTGTAAAGAATTATTGTCTTAACTTCCTCAGGCTAAACTTGTCATGCTATGGTAAGTCAGTGGCAAAAAAAAAAAAAAATAGTAGTTTCTAGTTTTTTTTTTTAATTTATTTTATTTTATTTTATTATGTTATGTTAATCACCATACATTACATCATTAGTTTTTGATGTAGTGTTCCATGATTCATTGTTTGCGTATAACACCCAGTGCTCCATTCAGTATGTGCCCTCTTTAATACCCATCACCGGGCTAACCCATCCCCCCCACCCCCCTTCCCTCTACAACCTTGTTTGTTTCTCAGAGTCTATAATCTCTCATGGTTCGTCTCCCCCTCCGATTCCCCCCCTTCATTTTTCCCTTCCTACCATCTTCTTTTTTTTTTTTTTAACATATAATGTATTATTTGTTTCAGAGGTACAGTTCTGTGATTCAACAGTCTTAACATAATTCACAACTCTCACCATAGCCCATACCGTCCCCAATGTCTATCACCCAGTTACCCCATCCCTCCCACCCCCTACCAATCCAGCAACCCTCAGTTTGTTTCCTGAGATTAAGAATTCCTCATATCAATGAGATCATATGATACATGTCTTTCTCTGATTGACTTATTTTGCTCACCAAAATACCCTCTAGTTCCATCCATGTTGTTGTAAATGGCAAGATTTCAGGGGGTTTTTTGATGGCTACATAATATTCCATTGTATATATATACCACATCTTCTTTATCCATTCACCTGTCGATGGACATCTTGGCTCTTTCCATAGTTTGGCTATTGTGGACATTGCTGCTATAAACATCGGGGTGCACGTACCCCTTCGGATCACTACATTTGTATCTTTGGGGTAAATACCCAGTAGTGCAATTGCTGGGTAGTAGGGTAGCTCTATTTTCAACTTTTTGAGGAATCTCCGTACTGTTTTCCAGAGTGGCTGCACCAGCTTGCTTTCCCACCAACAGTGTAGGAGGGTTCCCCTTTCTCCACATCCTCGCCAACATCTGTCCTTTCCTGACTTGTTAATTTTAGCCATTCTGACTGGTGTGAGGTGGTATCTCATTGAGGTTTTGATTTGGATTTCCCTGATGCTGAGCGATGTTGAGCACTTTTTCCTGTGTCTGTTGGCCATTTGGATGTCTTCTTTGGAAAAATGTCTGTTCATGTCTTCTGCCCATTTCTTGATTGGATTCTTTGTTCTTTGGGTGTTGAGTTTGATAAGTTCTTTGTAGATTTTGTATACTAGTCCTTTATCTAATATGTCATTTGCAAATATCTTCTCCCATTCTGTCGGTTGTCTTTTGGTTTTGTTGACTGTTTCCTTTGCTGTGCAAAAGCTTTTTATCTTGATGAAGTCCCAATAATTCATTTTTGCCCTTGCTTCCGTTGCCTTTGGTGATGTTTCTAGGAAGAAGTTGCTGCGGCTGAGGTCAAAGAGGTGGCTGCCTGTGTTCTCCTCTAGGATTTTGATGGATTCCTGTCTCACATTTAGGTCTTTCAACCATTCTGAGTCTATTTTTGTGTGTGGTGTGAGGAAATGGTCCAGTTTCATTCTTCTGCATGTGGCTGTCCAGTTTTCCCAACACCGTTTGTTGAAGAGACTGTCTTTTTTCCATTGGACATTCTTTCCTGCTTTGCCAAAGGTTAGTTAACCATAGAGTTGAGGGTCCATTTTTGGACTCTCTATTCTGTTCCATTGATCTGTGTGTCTGTTTTTGTGCCAGTACCATACTGTCTTGATGATTACAGCTTTGTAATAGAGCTTGAAGTGCAGAATTGTGATGCCGCCAGCTTTGCTTTTCTTTTTCAACGTTCCTCTGGATATTCGGGGTCTTTTCTGGTTCCATACAAATTTTAGGATTCTTTGTTCCATTTCTTTGAAAAAAGTGGATGGTATTTTGTTAGGGATTGCATTAAATGTGTAGATTGCTCTAGGTAGTGTTGACATCTTCACAGTATTTGTTCTTCCAGTCCATGAGCATGGAACGTTTTTCCATTTCTTTGTGTCTTCCTCAGTTTCTTTCATGGGTATATTGTAGTTTTCTTAGTACAGATTCTTTGCCTCTTTGGTTACATTTATTCCTAGGTATCTTATGGTTTTGGGTGCAGTTGTAAATGGGATTGACTCCTTAATTTCTCTTTCTTCTGTCTTGTTGGTGGTGTATAGAAATGCCACTGATTTCTGTGCATTGATTTTATATCCTGCCACTTTACTGAATTCCTGTATGAGTTCTAGCAGTTTTGGGGTGGAGTCTTTTGGGTTTTCCACATAAAGTATCGTTTCATCTGCAAAGAGTGAGAGTTTGACTTCTTCTTTGCCGATTTGGATGCCTTTTATTTCTTTTTGGTGTCTGATTGTTGTGGCTAGGGCTTCTAGTACTATGTTGAATAGCAGTGGTAATAGTGGGCATCCCTGCCATGTTCCTGACCTTAGGGGGAAAGCTCTCAGTTTTTCCCCATTGAGAATGATATTTGCTGTGGGTTTTTCATAGATGGCTTTTATCATATTGAGGTATGTACTCTGTATCCCTATACTTTGAAGAGTTTTCATCAAGAAAGGATGCTGTACTTTGTCAAATTATTTTTCTGCATCTATTGAGAGGATCATATGGTTCTTGTTATTTCTTTTATTAATGTATTGTATCACATTGATTGATTTGCAGATATTGAACCAACCTTGCAGCCCAGGAATACATCCCACTTGGTTGTGGAGAATAATCCTTTTAATGTACTGTTGGATCCTATTGGCTAGTATTTTAGTGAGAATTTTTGCATCCATGTTCATTAGGGATACTGGTCTGTAATTCTCCTTTTTGATGGGGTCTTTGTCTGATTTTGGGATCAAGGTAATGCTGGCCTCATAAAATGAGTTTGGAAGTTTTCCTTCCATTTCTATTTTTTGGAACAGTTTCAGAAGAATAGGTATTAATTCTTCTTTAAATGTTTGGTAGAATTCCCCTGGGAAGCCATCTGGCCCTGGGCTCTTGTTTGTTGGGAGATTTTTGATTACTGCTTCAATTTCCTTAGTGGTTATATCAGCTTTGGTAGTTTATACATCTCTAGGAATATCTAGGAATGCATCCATTTCTTCCAGATTGTCTAATTTGCTGGCATATAGTTGCTTGTAATATGTTCTTATAATTGTTTGTATTTCTTTGGTGTTGGTTGTGATCTCTCCTCTCTCATCATGATTTTATTTATTTGGGTCATTTCTCTTTTCTTTTTTATAAGTCTGGCCAGGGGTTTATCAATCTTATTAATTATTTCAAAGAACCAGCTCCTAGTTTCATTGATCTGCTCTACTGTTCTTTTGGTTTCTATTTCATTGATTTCTGCTCTGATCTTTATTATTACTCTTCTTGTTCTGGGTTTAGGCTTTATTTGCTCTTCTTTCTCCAGCTCCTTTAGGTGTAGGGTTAGGTTGTGTATTTGAGAACTTTCTTGTTTCTTGAGAAAGGCTTATATTGCTGTATACTTTCCTCTTAGGACCGCCTTTGCTGCATCCCAAAGATTTTGAACTGTTGTGTTTTCATTTTCATTTGTTTCCATAATTTTTTTTAATTCTTCTTTAATTTCCTGGTTGACCCATTCATTCTTTAGTAGGATGCTCTTTAGCCTCCATGTATTTGAGTTCTTTCCGACTTTCCTCTTGTGATTGAGTTCTAGTTTCAAAGCACTGTGGTCTGAAAATATGCAGGGAATGATCCCAGTCTTTTGGTTCCAGTTGAGACCTGATTTGTAACCCAGGATGTGATCTATTCTGGAGAATGTTCCATGGGCATGATAGAAAACTGTGTATTCTGTTGCTTTGGGATGGAATGTTCTGAATATATCTGTGAAGTCCATCTGGTCCAGTGTGTCATTTAAAGTCTTTATTTCCTTATTGATCTTTTGCTTAGATGAGCTGTCCATTGCAGTGAGGGGGGTGTTAAAGTCCCCTACTATTATTATATTATTGTCGATATGTTTCTTTGCTTTTGTTATTAATTGGCTTATATAATTGGCTGTTCCTTTGTTAGGGGCACAGATATTTAAAATTGTTAGATCTTGTTGGATAGACCCTTTAAGTAGGATATAGTGTCCTTCCTCATCTCTTATTATAGTCTTTGGTTTAAAATCTAATTTGTCTGATATAAGGATTGCCACCCCTGCTTTCTTTTGGTGCCCATTAGCATGGTAAATGGTTTTCCACCCCCTCACTTTTAATCTGGGGGTGTCTTTGGGTCTAAAATGAGTCTCTTGCAGATAGCATATCAATGGGTCTTATTTTTTTATCCAATCTGCTAGCCTGTGTCTTTTGATTGGGGCATTTAGGCCATTTACGTTCAGGGTAACTATTGAAAGATATGAATTTAGTACCATTGTATTGCCTATAAGGTTACTGTTACTCTATATTGTCTCTGTTCCTTTCTGGTCTATGTTGCTTTTAGGCTCTCTCTTTGCTTAGAGGACCCCTTTCAATATTTCCTATAGGGCTGGTTTCGTGTTTGCCAATTCCTTTAGATTTTGTTTCTCCTGGAAGCTTTTTATCTCTCCTTCTATTTTCTTTTTTTTTTTTTTTTTTTTT
>NW_022589706.1:32448076-32462323 GCF_004348235.1 Phoca vitulina
ATTTTATTTATTTATTTGACAGAGAGAGACACAGTGAGAGAGGGAACCCAAGCAGGGGTAGTGGTAGAGGGAGAAGCAGGCTTCCTGCGGAGCAGGGAGCCCGATGCGGGGCTCAATCCCAGGACCCTGGGATCATGACCCGAGCCAAAGACAGATGCTTAACGACTGAGCCACCCAGGCGCCCCATCTCCTTCTATTTTCAATGACAGCCTAGATGGATATAGTATTTTTGTCTGCATATTTTTCTCATTTAGTGCTCTGAATATATCATGCCAGTCCTTTCTGGCCTGCCAGGTCTCTGTGGATAGGTCTGTTGCCAGTCTAATGTTTCTACCATTGTAGGTTACAGACCTCTTGTTCCAAGCTGCTTTCAGGCTTTTCTCTTTGTCTCTGAGATTTGTAAGTTTTACTATTAGATGTCGGGGTGTTGACCTATTTTTATTGATTTTGAGGGGGGTTCTCTGTGCCTCTTGGACTTTGATGCCTGGTTTCCTTCCCCAAATTAAGGAAAATCTCTGCTATAATTTGCTCCAATATACCTTCTGCCCCTCTCTCTCTTTCTTCTTCTAGAATCCCAATTATTCTAATATTGTTTCATCTTATGGTATCATTTGTCTCTCGAATTCTGCCCTCATGATCCAGTAGTTGTTTATCTCTCTTTTTCTGAGCTTCTTTATTCTCCATCATTTGGTCTTCTATATCACTAATTCTCTCTTTTGCCTCATTTATCCTAGCAGTTAGAGTCTCCATTTTTGATTGCACCTCATTAATAGCCTTTTTGATTTTGACTTGGTTAAATTTTAATTCTTTATTTCTCCAGAAAGCGTTTCTGTAGTATCTTCCATGCTTTTTTCAAGCCCAGCTAGTATCTTTATAATCGTCATTCTGAACTCTAGTTCCAACATCTTACTAATGTCCATATTGATTAGGTCCCCGGCAGTTGGTACTGCCTCCTGTTCTTTTGTTTGTTATGATTTTTTCCATCTTGTCATTTTGTCCAGAGGAGAATAGATGAATGAGAGAACAAAATGCTAACAGGGTAACAATGACCCCAGAAAAATATAAACTAAACAAATCAGAAGAGACCTGATACCGGGGGAAAAGACAGGGAAAGAAAGAAAAAAAGATTAAAAAAGAAAAAGATTAAAAAAAAAAGAATATGATCAGATATGATCAGGCTGGTGCATAGGTTAGTGCCCCACACTAGATTTTGGGTGTATTTTGTTTTCTTAGAAGAAAGTGCCTCCCCAAATTTTAAAGGTAGAAAAACTTATATATGTACAAAAATAAGGGTAAATACGATGAAGGGATAGAATATGACTGTAAAGATGAAAATTACAAAAGATTTTATAAAAGAATTGATAAGGTAAGACTTTGGTTGAAAAAAGAAAGAAAAGAAATTTTAAAAAAAAAAGGGAGAGAGTGTGATCAGGCAGGACACTAGAACAAAGCCATACACGAGTGATTTAAGGTATATTTTGGTCTGTTAGACGCAACTGTATCCCAAAATTTTAAAGCGAGAACAACTTATATATATACCAAAAATAAGGTTAACGACTATGAAGGGATGGAATATGACTCTAAAAGTGAAAAATAAAAAAGATTTTTAAAAAAGGAATTGATAAGATGTTGGTTGAAAAAGGGAAAAAGAAAAATTCAAAAAAAAAATAGATAAAGAAAAAAAAGAAAATTTAAAAAATTAACTTTGAAAGACTAAAGAATAAGGGGGGGAAAAGCCATGAATTCTATGTGCTGTATTCCCCTAGTGCTGGAGTTCTGGTTGGAGTTCTGCCGTTCTCACTGATTGGTAAACTTGTTCTTGGCTGGCTGTTTTTGCTGATCTTCTGGGGGAGGGGCCTGTTGCCGTGGTTCCCAAATGTCTTTGCCAAAGGCGGAATTGCTCCGCCCTTGCCGGAGGCCAGGCTAAGTAATCTGCTTGGATTTGCTCTCAGGAGCTTTTGTTCCCTGCAAGCTTTCCGTACAGCTTTGGAGGACTAGAGTGAAAATGGCGGCCTCCCAATCTCCTCCCCAGAGGAGCCAAGAACTTGGGCCCCCACTCCTCAGAGCCCCAGAGAAAAGCAGTCAATCACTCCCATCTTCCCGGTCCCCGGCCACACTTCGTGCTCACCGGCCTGTGACCAAGCCTTTCTATCTCTGGCACCCGACCCCATGTGGAGTCTCCAAACCCAGCAGATCCCTGCGGTGCACTCCCGTGCCACTCCTCCTGGGGGAGGAAGGGGAGTCTCCCCGGACCTGCTGCTTGTTGGGTCCCTGCTGGAGGAGCAGTGGCCCGACTATGCCGTGGATCATGGTTTATGGCAACACTGAGCTGAGAGCCTGTCCCTCCGCTCTGTCTCTGCAACCGACTTCCCCTCTCCAATACCTGGGAGCTTTGCCACACTCAGACACCCCCGGTCTTTCTGTGACCCCGAGGGTCCTGAGACCATACTGTCCCGTGAGGGTTTCACCCCCTGCTTAGCGACTGGAGCGACGTCCTTCAGTGGAGCAGACTTCTAAAAGTTCTGGTTTTGTGCTCCACGGCTCTATCACTTGCCAGAAGCGGCCGACGGAGGTCCCCTCCCCCGCCGTCTATCTTTCCGAATATCGCCTTGGATTCACTTCTCTGCACTTCCTACCTTCCAGAAAGTGGTCACTTTTCTGTTCAGAGAGTTGCTGCTATTCTTTTCTTCGATATCCTATTGAGTTCATAGGTGTTCAGAATGGTTTGATCCCTATCCAGCTGAATTCCTGGGACCAGATGACCAGACTCCTCCACCATCTTGCTCCTACACAGTTTCTAGTTTTTTTATGCAACTCTAAACATAATTGTAGAGAATTGAATCATTCAGAAATTAACTTTGAATATTAAGCAAAAACAAAAATATATAACTCATACATCAGTGTTAACATGTGTATATACATAGCAAATATTAATGCACACATGGAAAATACACAAGAAAACATACCTGGGTTACATAACTGTACATTTACTAGAAGTCATTGCATTGCACTTAAAATAGGTGAATTTTTTGGTTATGCAAATTTTTACATCAATACAGCTGTTAAAAGAAGAGAAAAAGACAACACTTCAGTGGGAAATCAGCAAGGAGTTCCAAATGATAAGATTCCTGTGACACTTCAACTTATCTGGAAATAGCCACAATTTTCATTCTGTGTATGAGTCAGAAAAATCCAAAAGTAAATGGTATTAAAGTTGAATGCAAGTGGGTTATGGTGTTTTGTGCCACAAAAAGGAAAACTTTTATAAATTTGAAACTGAAATTATCTTCTCCAGCTTAAAAAAGCTCCAATGCCTTTGATACTTTTTGAGAGATTAGTAATAAATAAAAAATATATTAGTATTTACAAAGAAGTGGCAGTATCATAGCCAATGAGTTTTATCCGAGGCGCAATTATTACTAATTGAAAACTTTCCCCAATATAATCTATTTTAGTTTCCTTGTTTGAACTCTGGACTCATTCAACATTCTCACTGTATCTTCAAATGATTATACTTAGAGCCCTAAGTGCCTCTGGATCTCCTGTTAGCTTACTTTTCTGCATGTTTCTTAAATATTAATTTAATCCTGAGAGCACTGTGTATCTTCATGTTGGCTTTAATTCCATCTAGAATCCATAATTGTTCTGATTTTTGGAGTAAGGTTTCTCTGTCTTTATGTTAATCCTGCTAAACAATTTCAAATACCACTTAGTTATCTGAGATTGTTTGGTTTCATCTATTTTAGGCCTTTCTTAATATTCACCTGAACGTTCATTTAGCTCACCATGTAGTTTTAACACTTGCCTGATTGTTCCCCCTAGCTCTGACATTTCTAAAGCTGTTCTGAAAAAGAAGAAATTTGGACCCATGACTTTTAAATTCTTTCATTATAAAACTAATTGATTCTATATGTCCTTAAGTATAATTATTCTTTCTTTACCATATAATTATTAAATTTAATTTCTTCTTTATGTCATATACTTTAGGTATACCTAAATTTTAAAAGAGTTTTCATACTTGTCCATCTAATTGTTAAATACAGGACATTATCTGCTCATTCCTACATTATTTTCTCTAAATCTAATCTATGTACTGTGTCTTCATGATGTCTCTATCCCTGATACCTCTGTCAATGAGAGTCTTGCTATGTAAGATAATAGTTCTTCTACCAAATTCTTCAAAATATGAACATGTAACCTATGGAAATTTTTATAAGAAAATTGTAATTAGGGGTAGTCTGTAGGATCCTTTTGAGTGAATGCAGAGCTCACTTGTAATAAGATCGGAATCAACTGCTAGCAGAAGAGGGAGAGTAAAGATTTCTCAGATATTCTTCCTGTGAAACTGTCATGAATGGGTGGTAGAACTACCTTAGTATGGACATACCTCACTGTACCAGTCAGGATTCTCCAAAAATCCAGACCAGTTGTGTGTATATATGTGTACATACATACACACACAAATAGGGAAGAAAGGAGGGAGAGAGAAAGAGAAAGGGGGCAGAGGGAAGAGAGATTACTTTTCTTTTAAGGAATTGACCGAAATGACTATGAAAGCTGGCCAGTCCAAAAGTGTCTAGATGAGACTGGCAGACTGGAAACTCAGGTGGGAATTGATGCTGCACTTTTCGGGCTGAATTCCTTTTTATTCCATGAAGTCTCAGGTTTTGCTCTTTAAGGCCTTCTACTGGTTGGGTCAGGGCCACATTATGAGGTTACATTGAAGGCAACTGATGAATCACAGACCTGTACCCCTGAAACAAATAATACATTATATGTTAATAAAAAATAAATAAAGGCAACTGATTGTAGATGCTAACCACATCTACAGAATACATTCTTTGCAACATCTAGATTAGTGTTTGGATAATACCAGAGTTCCGTAGATTAGCCAAGTTGATACATAAAGCTACCACATTCACCTCCCCTTTTTCCATTGAGAGAAGCTGTTTTATGCACTGTGATCACAAATTCAAATTTTATTGTCTTTTTAAAAAAGATTTATTTATTTTAGAGAAAGCAAGAAAGCGGGTGGGGGGCAGAGAGAGAGAGGAAGAGAGAGAATCTCAAGCTGACTCCACACTGAGTGTGGAACCTGACATGGGGCCTCCATCTCACAACCCTGGGATCATGACCTGAGCCAAAATCAAGAGTTGGACACTTAACTGACTTAGCCACCCAGGTGCTCCTCAAACTTTATTATCTTTCAATACTTAATCATGAGTCATTAAAAAATTGTCCTTTTAATACCACTTTTTGCCTAGAAGAAATATTATCAGGCAAAAGTTACATTAGGGAATTTAAGCTCTCTGAAATTTAGTTATTTTAATAAGATGAGAGATGATAATATAAGTATAAATAAATATATAAAACTTGTATATGAAGCATGTATTGTTAAAATTATAGTGTTTTATTTGAAGAAATGAGAGACACATTTAAGAAACATCAGGTGGTATGGAAATACAAGGAGTTACACAAAATTTCGAGACTGTTTTTTGTCTTTTTTGTTTTGCTTTTTGTTTGTTTTTCTTCTTGCGCTGGCATTTTATGGAGCCAAAAACCTGAAAGTGGGCTTTCTGCCACATCACCTAAGCCTTCCAGATCCCGCACAAGGTGCCCAAACATTCCATCTGAAAGAGTACTTTCAGTAACCAAGATGCTGTTTCAGCTCTTAAAAAAGTAAAGTCCAGAGAACTGATGTTCATCTAGACTTTTCTTTCTTTCCCACATTTAATGTAGTAAGGAGAATAGAAAGGAGAACTGTATACTCCATCCTCCGTTAAATTGGAACTATATGAAACCTCACTCATTAACTATAATGCAGGGTTTTCAAAATCAGTGAAATAATACAATGGTAAAAGGAAGCTGTATAAAGAAGATGCTGCCAGTTGCACACCCCAGAAAATGTCACAGGTATTCTTTTCCATGTAAGCCATCCACACAGACACACAGGACTTTCATAAACTCTGGGTTAGTGTTTTGTGTTTTTTAAAATTATCTTTTATTTTTTATTTTATTAAAACTTTATTTTTAGAGCATTTGTAGGTTCAAAGCAAAACTTGAAAGGTACAAAGATTTTCCATATACCCTCTGCCCCCACACACCCACAGCCTCCCCATTATCAACGTCTCCCACTACAGTGGTACATTTGTTACAATTGAGGAACCTATATTGACATATCATAATCACTCAAAGTCCATAGTTTACATTAGGGTTCACTCTTAGTGTTTTACATTCTATGAGTTTGGACAAATGCATGTACTGAATGATATCATACAGAGTATTTTCACTGCCCTAAAAATCCTCTGTGCTCTGCTTATTCAGCCTTCCTCCAACCCCTATCCCTGGCAACCACTGATCATTTTACTGTCTCCATAGAGTTTCCCCTTTCCTGAATGTTATATAGTTGGAATTATGCAGTATGTAGCCTTTTCAGATTGGTTACTTTCAGTTAGAAATATACACCTAAGGTAACTCCATGTCTTTTTGTGGCTTGATAGCTCATTTCTTTTTAGCACTGAATAATGTTCTGTTTTCTAGATATGCTACTATTTGTTTATTCATCTACTGAAGGACATCTTAGTTACTTACAAGTTTCTGCATTTATGAATAATACGGATGTAAACATCCACATACAGGCATTTTTTTGTGGACATAATTTCTCAATTCTTTTGAGTAAATACCAAGCAGTGCCATTGCTGGATCATATGGTAGGAGTATGCCTAGTTTTACAAGAAATCTCCAAACTATCTTGTGAAGTGGCTGTACCATTTTGCATTCCCACCAGAAATGTATTAGAGGTCCTTTTGTTGCATATCTTTGACAGTATCTGGTGTTCTTGGTATTCCAGATTTTGGGCATTCTAACAGGTGTGTAATAGTAATTCAGTTTTTTAATTTGCATTTCCTTGACGACATCTGATGTGGAACATCTTCTCATGTGCTTATTTGCCATCTGTATATCTTCTTTCGTGAGGTGTCTGCTAATGTCTTTGGCCCATTTAAAAAAATCAGATTGTTTTCTTACTGTTGAGTTTTGATAGTTCTTTTTATATTTTGGATAACAGTCACTTGTCAGAAGTGTATTTTGCAAATATTTCCTTCTATTCTGTGGCTTGTCTTCTCATTCTCTTGACATTGTCTTTTGCACAGCAAAAGTTCTTTATTTTAATGACATTCAGCTCATCAATTTTTTCATTCATGGATTGTAGCTTTAGTGTTGTATCTAAAAATTTATCACCATACACCAAGTTATCTATGATTTCTCCTATATTACCTTCTAGGAGTTTTATAGTTTTGTGTTTTACATTTAGATGTATGATCCATTTTGAGTTAATTTTGGTGAAGGATGTCTGTAAAGTCTGTGTCTAGATTTATATTTGTGTGTGTGTGTGTCCAATTGTTCTAGCACCATCTGTAGAAAAGATTATATTTTCTCTTTTGGTTGCCTTTCTCCTTGGTCAGTGATCAGTTGACTTTTTATGAGTGTCTATTTCAGAGCTCTCTATTTTGTTCCATTCAACTATTTGTCCATTCTTTCACCACTGTATCTTGATTAATATAGCTTCATAGTAAGACTTAAAGTCAGGTAGTGTCAGTCTTTCTTCTCCATCAATATTGTGTTAGCTAATCTGTTTTGCCCCTCCACATAAACTTTGATATTAGCTTGTCAGTATCCACAAAATAACTTGATGGTTGTGTCTTTTGTTTTTTGCTTTTTTTGGATTGCTTGGATTTTATAGATCAAGTTGGAAAGAACTGACCACTTGGCAATATTGATTTGTCTGAGAATGTGGGGTATCTCTTCATTTATTTAGTTCCTTGATTTCTTTCACCAGAGTTTTATAGTTTTCCTCATGTAGGTCTTAGAGATATTTTGTTAAATTTTTACCTAGATACTCCATTTTTGGGGGTGCTGATGTAAATGATATTGTGCTTTTAATTTCATATTCCACTTGTTCATTGCTGGTATAAAGGGAAGTAATTGATTTTGTATGTTGACCTTATATCCTGAAACCTTGCTAGAATAACTTATAATTTACATGAGTTTTCTTGTTGATTCTTTGGGATTTTTCTATATAGATGATTATGACATCTATAAACAAAACAGTTTTATTTCTTCTTTCCCAATCTGTATCCCTTTTGTTTCCATTTCTTATCTTATTGCCTGAACACAGACTTACAGTATGACATCTAAACAGAATAGTGAGAGGGGACATCCTTGCCCTCTACCTGATCTTGTTGGGAAAGCTTTGAGTTTCTTACCATCAAGTATGATGTTAGTTGCAGGACTTTTTTGTGTGGATATTCTTTATCAGGTGAAGAAGTTACCCTCTATTCCTAGTATTCAGAGAGTTTTTATCATGAATGGGTACTGGGTTTTTTTCAAATGCTTTTTGTGCATCTGCTGGTATAATCATGTGATTTTTGTTTCATTTTTAGGCTATTAATGTGATGGATTTCACTAACTGATTTTTGAATGTTGAATCAGCCTTGTATACCTGGGATAAATGCCACATGTTCATAGTGTATTATTCTTTTTATACATTGTTGGATTGGATTTGATAATATTTCATTAAGGATTTCTGCATCTATTTTCATATTAGAGATTTTGGTCTGCAATTTTTTCTCTTGTAAGGTGTTTGGTTTTGGTATTAACGTAACCCTGGCCACATGAGGTCTACAGAGGTAGTCCAAAATAAAATAGGAAAAGAATACATACACGCACACGTGCGCATGCACACACATACCCCAAATAGATTAATAATACCATCATGAAAAAAATGTTCCCTCAGATCAAATGTTCCCACAACCAAATACCTCACTAAGAATAAAAATAAGAAGGAGAAACAAAGTAAAATTGTTTCTAATATGAGAAGACAAATATATATAGAAAAGCTTTCCAAAGAAAGGACAAAATAATAGATGTCTATAAAAACAAGACTACTTTCTAAAAAAATGAAAGTTGAATTAAGATGAGCATATATTAGAATAGATATGGCTGAAGTGATAGTAATGGACTTCGTCTTGGTCCAGGTACTGTAAAAAATAGAACCTAAGGTAGGGAAAGGGGGGCAGGGGGATGTGCTAATATTTACTAAAGTGTATTTTCCAGAGTAGCAAGAACACAAAGAGTTCAATAATTAGAGAAAGCAAATACATGATGGTGAATTACCGAGTTTCACAGAAATATAGCTGGTTGTTTGGATGTATAGAACATCTACAGAAAGGCTGTATGGGACTACTATGACTCAGAACATTCAGAGGGGAAGGAGGAGAAAAGTTTCTGTGCTGTTCTTTTTTTTTTTCTTCTTCTTCTTCTTGTTTTTTTGTTTGTTTGTGTTTTTTTTTTTCTTTTTTTCTTTTTAGTCTTCCTCTTCTTATTGGCTAAATTAGGCCCATAGGGTGTTTGTTCTCCTTCACTTCTGGTTTGTGCTTCATGACTCCACTAAGAAGTTGTGGGAAAGCCAGATCCCATGTTTTATGATACAGCACTTCATTTGAGTCTGGAAGGGCTGGAAGAAACCAGAGCTTCATGGCTCCAGTTCCTTGGGCTTGGATACTGGACTCTCTCAGCTCTCTTTATGGTTGGAGATATGGAGACTAACCTTCTTCTCAGGGGATGATGAAATAAAGAGAAGCATTAGTAGATGAATCAAGAAGCCAAGGACTGGAAGGCAAGCACAGCCAGATAAATATGAAAGACTCATAAAATGTATCCAAAGAAGCAATCCCTTTCACTACTCATATCCAATATCCTCTATGATATCTGATCTTATACAAATATGTGAAAGTAAGATATTATCAATTCATGCCTGAAAGGAATAGTAAAAATCCAACAATGCCCCTTGCTAGTAGTTAGTTGTAATGCCGTAAGAAGGCTTAAAAATGGTTAAAACAAACAAAAAAACCAATGAACAACAAAGTAAGATCTTCACTGCTGCAGCTCTCCAAGACCTATAAATTATCACCTCTGCCTCCATCAACCATTCTGGATTCTCTGAAATCAACCTAGCTTCTTGAGGGTATTTGCCTGATGGATAGTAACCTTCATCTCCAGAATGTCTGAAGCTTTAGTTGCCTGGTTCTTGTAAGGTTGCCCCATCCACAGTTATCATTGAAGTGAGAAAGATCAGGAGATAACATACTGAATGTCCTGAATTCCAGGTGTGTATCTTCCTGTCGTCTGTGTACTAACAATCCTAGTTCCTCATGGTAATTGGGGCCATCATCCCAGGTAGAGCAATGACTCCATTCTTTACCCTCTGGTTCCCTGGTGTTAGTTACAGATTAAGATTCATCCAAGTTCTCTCTGTCTTCCTTAGCTAAATTATCCAACCTTTGCATTTCACCACTATCCCAAGAACTAGAATCTCAAATCTATCAGATCCTGAGAATGCATGGAAGAGATATTCAAATAGAAGATATTTAGGAAAGGAACCTATTTACTTCTGCCACTTGTTTACAGACCTGTATATTCTGGTGATACTGCATCATATTCTGATCATTGATACAGTGACTAGTTTCACCTTTCAGAATAACACTCCAACAATCAAGATGTCCTTGAGTTACTTCTTAGTTGTGCATTCAATACTCAGTCATTCTATCAGGTCAGCTATAGAGTGATGGAAGGATTGCCCTTCAACACTGTTTTCAGGGACCCTAGTGAGTGGGAGCTCTAATATGGTAGCAGTCTGTTTTTCACTATTGTAAATATCCATTTATTGGTGTAAGAATTAGGTGGACATTATTTCCTTGTCTATCAATTCGTCATTGGAAATGGCCCCTTAGCCCATAAGTGTGAATTGAGAGAAAGGCTTTGTTGCATCAGTTAATAGGTGCCATTGAGTCTGAACTATCTGTTAGATCCCAATATAGAATGTAGTGCTTCACTTATACAAGTGATACTTCTATGCATATCTAACTTTGTACTTCAGTGGTTCCAGTGATGGCTATATAATGATGGGCTATATCTTGTTCCATTGTCAATTTCTCAATCTTTACTAGGATGTAGTACCAGGCCAAGAGTATTTTTTTAATAGTGCATAGTTGGCTATAGGAGGCATTTCTGTACTCCCAAACCTATAACTATCATGTTAGGGTTTACAAAAAGCTTTACACATGATTCTTAATCAACAAAGATACATAAACTAATATCTTATTTGCTAAGCCATGTGGTAAAAAAGACAGGACAGCTTTCGCTACAGCATGAACCTGCCACAGAACTCCTTCCTGCTTTGGATCTTACTTGAAACTGGCAGCCTTCTGTGTCACCAAATAAATAGATTACAAGAATATTCCCAAGTATAGTATGTGTTTGCAAATTCACTAAGCTCTTTGATTCTTTCATAATGGTAAGAGGTATGGGGCAGAGAGTGGGGGTGAGGAGCAACATCTTGTCTTTTACCTTGATGGTGATATCCCAGCATGACTCAGACCACTGGACTCAAAAACTTTATCAGTGTCTCATCTCAATCATCATAGAGTTTATTTCCTATATTCTGGCACATGTGTGTCTTACAAGGACATCTAGTGCCATAGGAAAGGTGAATGAGGGATGCCTGACTGGCTCAGTAGGAAAAACTTGCAACTCTTGATCTTGGGGTCATGAGTTCAAGCCCCATGTTTGGTATAGAGCTTACTTTTAAAAACAGTTTAAAAAAAAAAGAAGAGGTGAATGATATAAAGAAAATACTAAGAATACAAGTGACTCTTAAATATGAAAAGATTTTCAACCTCATTCACAAGAAGAGAAATGCAAATTAAAATTATACCTCGATACTATTTTTTATCTTTCAGATTATTAAAGAACAAAAAGTCTGTTCTTTAGAAAGAGGGAGAAACAGACTCACATATTGCTCAAGTATAAATGAGAAAAACATCTATGACAGTCAATTTAGCATATCTAACAGAATTTCAAATGTATGTGCCATTTGTCCTAGCAATTTCTTTTCTTAGAATTATCCTACAGATAATTATGCATTTGAGAAAAATGACATATGTAAAAAATTATTAAGCAATGCTTTGTTTATAATTAACAGATTGACAAGTGATTTAAGAGTGGGCTGGTTAGATAATGCCATTTAATGGATAGAAAAAAATGATATAGATCTTTACTGATATGGAATGATAACCCAAAATTTATTTTTAAGTGGAAAAAGCAAGATACTGAACAATGTATAATGCATTCTACCATTTTTGTTTGCCTTTGTGTTTATGAAGAATCTCTGAAACCATATTTGAGACTTATTACTTTTTAAAAGTGGGTTTGTCATGGGTGGGAAATTGAGTGTTTCTATGGCAAGGACATAAACACAACCTTTTCTTTTTTTTACTATATAGTTATTTATTCTTTTTGATGTTTTTACTATATATTTACTATATATGTACTATATATTATTCATTAAAAAATCAGAATAAATTCTACCTAATTCAGTTTAAATATTCACTCATATCTAATTCAAAGCTTCTCCCCTCCCTGTAGCTCAGATCTGAGCAGTGGTGTGAGGACTTGTAATAGGAAAGAGGGGAAAATCTGCTTTTCATTCTCCCCTTATTTTCTCCTACTTGCTGCTAGGTAAATAAAAATAAAAATAAATGGAAAGTCTTATGAGTTTTTGAAGAATGGGGAAATCCATATATTATTGCTGGAGTTTAAATTTGTTAAAATGGTGGGAAAACAGTTTGCCCATATCTGGTGAATTTTGATGAAATCTGGTAGAGTCAGTTCTTATAAGAGTTTGGACATTATTGATCTGCTGTTGCAGTTAAAACTCTGGCTGTCTCATTACTCGACATGGGCAATTACTTAAGCCATCTCCTTTGAGATGCCTCCTGTACTCCTCAAAGTAAAACTAAGTGTTATAACAAATAAACCCTGGGATTTAAGTGGTGAAATAAAATATAATCTAATTTCTTGCTCATCTAATAATCTAATGGAGATATCTCTTGTCAGTGGGGCTTGGGAACGAATGAGGAGTTTTGGTCTGTAGTCATTTAAAAGCTATCAAAAGCTCTTCCCCCTTCAACATGCAAATTCTTAAGATTTCTTAGGCATCACTGTACGATGACCACTGTACAGATGATCCAGTGGAAGGTGAAAACATGTAGCTTGCAGTACTGAAAAATGCTATGGGTCAGACCTGGAAGTGGAATGCACCACCAGAATTCTATTTCACAGACCTGAACTCAGTTTAATAGGCACATGTTAATGCAAGTACAGCTGAGAAATGTGGTCCTTGGCTGGTCATCAGATTCCCATTGACAATCCTATACTACTGAAAGTCAAGCATAAAATTTTGGGGGAGCTACTTGTTTCTGCCATATATCCCTCATCAATTTCCCATGTCATTTGCATCCTACAGCCTCTTATTGCTAAAGGGGTAGCATTGCCTTTGCCTTGCAGGCTACTCTTAGATGAGGCATATTAAATATGACTCAAGCTTGGCTACCTTTTCTTCTTTGTTCAGGGGAATCTTAAATTCATTTTCAAGTGGGAAAGAGATACCAGCCTCTTTGTCTATATCCCTTACTCTATGGTAAATCCAAAATTTTCTAAGAACTCTTTCGGTATAATCCACCCAAATGAATCCAGTGGGAATTCAGGGTTCTCTGGCTAGATAAGTATCAAGGCTAAAATATTGCTGACACTGAGTCAGCATTAGTAATACTCTGGTATTGTGGAGTATAGTCTTATTGTGGAATAGTGGATGGTAAAATGCTTGTGAAAATTAAAGGGGAGAGGAAGCAGGACTGGGCCAAAAAAGCTTTGGACACTGATGCAGATCCCTAATCTGCGAAAGATTGCAGGAAGCAGGACTGAGTAGACAAAAGTGCATACTGCAATGCAGATCTGCAAAAGTAGTAGTCAATCCTATGGAGAGCACAAGAGCAGAGGTTGCCAGTTAATAGAAGCCAACATTTGTCCAAATGGCCAGACTCTGGTAACACACCATGACCCATCCTTGGTTGGGGCTGTACATGGACTCATCTTGAAATAGGAAGCAAACTTTCAAAGGCATTAACAGTTGAAGGGTGTCAGCTAAAACCTGAATGGAAAGTTCATTTTTGGAAGGAAATTTGACCCAGTACTTGCATGACTGCTTCACCTATGGACACCAGATTTTTCCATTATTTCAGGTCACTTTAATTTCTTTCTCCTCTTTTCTTTTCTTTCCCTTTCCTTTCCTTTCCTTTCCCTTTTTCTTTCTTTCTTTCTTTCTTTCTTTCTTTCTTTCTTTCTTTCTTT